>NW_010248247.1:32873-56047 GCF_000690775.1 Eurypyga helias | reverse complement strand
TGCGTCTGCACTGATTGATCACATTTACATATGCAAATCAAATGCCAGTATGAGACACTTAATATTCCCTCAACTTCATTTAGTGCGGCAGCAACATGGGTCAATATCTCACTCCATCCTCCAGCATGAGGGGAGGGTTCTAGCTGAGTCAGCAAATGCTAATAAGCTTTGCTGCTTTCAAGTCTTAAAATCAATTAGTAGTATATTAAGGCAGACTTGCTGGGAGCTCATTTAAGTAATAAAAATCTTTTGTATAGCTAAAAAGAAAAAGAACAGGAAGGTTGACTCTTCCTTCCCCAGGGAGTTGTTTTAATCTGAAGTCATAATGGAAAGCAATGCATCTGCCACAACGTGTGATGGAACTGCTCTGCCATTTTTGCTGGCTTCAGAGGGAAAATAGACACAGAAAAACATCCAGTTGTAGGGCAAGTCCCCCGCACAATACTAACACATGGAGAAGACAGCAAGAGGAATTCAGAACAGCACATCCACAGCCACCAGTCCTTGTGTTCATGGCACGGATCCTGCGCTGTGACGGCGCCTCAGTTCCGCTGGCATTCACAGAGCCGTGACTCCAGGCTGTCACAGCATGGAACACCCTACAGCACAGGCTTTCCAGCACTACCACCCACAAGCTTCTGGGAACAAAGCACTGCCCCAAGAAACTGCATGACCAGCTCAGGGAAAGAAATGGGCCAGCAAAAGCCCAGCCTGCAGCCGCCTCGCTGCCATGGGCATCACGCACCCACAGCGGATCCGGAACCCTCCTGCTCCAGGATAGCTTCCACCCCGATGGGTGCTCTGCACCAGCAATGCCCTGGAGTTACATGACTGCACCAAGCAGGTCAATGAAATCAGAGCAAGCTCAGTTTACACCAGCGAGGGTCTACACCGCAGCCCCAGGCTGTGCACCCTGCCCACCCCAGCTCCCACCCGCCTGACAGCAGCTGACAGGCACACAACTGACCTTTTAAGGTGTTTCCCCTCACTCAGATGCCACCTCTGCAAGTCACCAGGGCCCAGAGCTCACCGCTTCATGATGCCAACGCTATGAACACACCAGCCAGGCCAGCACTTGACTCGGAGTTCTCGGGAGAGTCTCTCGCTGTTCCAACCCAGACTGCACCTCAGCTGCCAACACGGCCCGCTGCAGCCCTGTGCACCGGCAGGTATTCGCACCCGAACACTCCCCACCTGAAGAAGTCCCCGTTCACAAGTACGTGCAAGCACCCCTAGCCACCCTTTCCAGGCAAACAGCACCCAGCCCAGCAATTCACATTTAATTTCCCCATCTTCTAATGGAGATTTTTGTTTTAAGGGTGCCTGGCTACCTGGTGTAACACCAAGCTCTCAAAGTCTGCGAGGGGCAAACACCCAGCTTATCTGTTTGCTTTTCCTTCAGCAGATGTATTGGGCATCATCTGCAAGCACCAGGCTGAGCAGCACTCACACCAGTTCCTGCCAAGGCTGGGAGAATCGCCACCGTCTTGCCAATTTGTCATTCATTTCCCTTTCAGGGCTGAAGCAACACTGACAACCGGAATATGCTTCTGACCAGCGCAGAGCGCAGTTTCCTCTACGGAACAAAAAGGAGTGAACAGATAGAGAGAACTGGAGACAAATAGCAAAGTGGGGCGTACAAACCACCTTTAGATTTCTCAGGTGGCTTTTTGATCTTGAAGAGTTCTTCATAAAACAACTGCTTGTCTCAACCACTATCAAACTCTGAAGTGGTCATCTGTGGGGTTTTTAACGTCACAGCCCAAAGGTGTCTTCACTGTCAGGCCAACACCAGTTCCTCCAGTGCTAGCACAGGCCACCAGCGAAGGGTAGCAAGGAGCACTGGCAGGAATTCCGGCTAATTCGGGATATAAAGCCCAGTTAACTGACCTTGGCCAACCAGACACTTTACTATTGCTCTCATCAAGTTTACATCCAGCACTCCAAACACGTGACTGAACAGAACAGCTGACTCTGCAAAAATCACTTGTTTCCAATATGCATATGGTCCATTAACTGAAACGGTAGTTGCACACTGCGAACAGCTGATGACAAACAGGGACACAGCGACAGAGCCGAGAGATGGTGGAAAAATTCCAAAGAGCAGCCATTTAAAAAAAAGTGAAACCATACGATAGGCAAGCCTATTGCCAACCCAGTGTTTTACATTAGGTACAAAACACTTCATTGGAGACAGTGTCAATCCAATGCTATGCTTTAAACTAATTATAAAACCGCTTCTCTTCCAGACACTACACTGTGTAAAACAACCCTGTCACTCAATATTATTGACAATACTGCATTGCCTTACTGCTTCTTTGGGATCCTGGTTCATCATGTAGCCCAAATACTAATACCTTGCAAACAAGCCACAAATTAAAGCGCGCCGTGCTGACTGAAGAGCCGCATGGTTTGGCATAGCTCTGGCAGCACTCTACGCACACGACGGTAAGTGCAGCGTCACGAACCCCAAAACGAGCGTCAACACAGCGGTGCAGAGCGTTCTCCTGCTCCTCACCTCCCCACCACGCTCCACAGCCAAACGGGCCTGATGCTGACCAACCACGCTTTTTTAATCCCCGTGTATTAAAATGGGTTGGGGCATATCCGACGCAGGAATAACAACTTTCAAACACCATCTGTGAAGTTCTTGCTTTGTCTCTAGAACAAAGAGTTCCTCTACAGCCACCTGGCAACAGCAGCGTGACTCAAAACAAGTCATCCACAAACCTAGGAGATAAATGTTAACAATAAGGTAGAGTGACAATGAGTGTTATTAAGAAGTGCATGAGGCCAGCACAGACAATTTGGGACCTCAGCTACTCTGTGGCTGGTTTCATAGAATCACAGAAGGGTTTGGGTTGGAAGGGACCTTAAAGACCATCCAGTTCCAACGCCCTGCCATGGGCAGGGACACCTTCCACTAGACCAGGTTGCTCCAAGCCTCATCCAGCCTGGCCTTGGACACTTCCAGGGATGGGGCATCCACAGCTTCTCTGGGCAACCCGTCCCAGCCCCTCCCCACCCTCTCTGGGAAGAATTTCTTCCTGATATCTAATCTAAACCTCCCCACTTTCAGTTTGAATGCTCTAAGCAAGTTACTGCTGCAAAATAAACCACTATAACCATTTTGGGCACGCAGAATTAGATGAGAACTCCTGGGTCACCTGCTCCTCTGCTATTTCGTTGCTTCTCCATATGGTGGGCCTACCTACCAAACATGGGCAAGTTCTCTGTACAGCACTCCATATAATTTGTGACAATCAGGATTTAAACTCTTCAGGAAGGTTTGGAAGTTCTGCAGTTTCACAATACAACAGATGGGATGTTTTCTAAGCTTTAAATTAATTACAACTTTGAACAAATTAACTATAAAAAGAATGGTATGTAATGAGCATGCAAACCTTCACTTTCATATTTTCACTGCCAACTCAACACAACTGATTCCATCAGCAGGTTTTCAGGCAGCAACTGTATTTCACACCAACATCACAGAGGACGCTGGAGCTCAGGCTGCGGCTCTGCGAGAGCAGCCGCCTTTCCCTCTTTGCTCCCAAACCAGAGGCAGCTGAAAGGAGCACACCAGCTCTGCCTTCCTGCTGGGAATTAGCGTAGAACGGTAACGAACAGCTCAAAGTTACGGCGCTGGAGCCCCTGAGAGGCGCAGGGGCATTCCGAACCCACTGTTCCAGTGCTGGCACATCCCGAGAAGCACCGTTTTACGGCTTCCCATGCTGTTCTCCTCCGTAGCTTTATCACTACAAACTGTGAGGGCTAAAAACTTCTTTTTCTAATTAAAACTAATTCTTCAGCACAGCTCTTTAATAATGAAACGTAATGGGGTGGACTCAGCATGGAGCTCTGGCCATTTATATATTTAGGAACCATTTCACCAGTTACAGCCAGCACTGAAGTAGAACATTGAACAGAACAGTCCTGTACGGCTCTAGCCCAGAAAAAGCAGAGCACTCTTGAACTGAAACGCGGAAGAAATCTTAAAACAATACAAATTGTCTAAATGGGAAGGCAACATCAATATGCTAGACTCATTTCGTATTTAGCACCTTATAAACACGCACATTTGGTATGCACCCTTTAATATTCCCGGGCAACAAGCCACCTGGCCTGTCTGCCTGAAACTAAAAAAAGCACCTGCAGAAGCAAACTGGCATTAATTGTAACCACATTCCTCACCCTAATATGAATTTTCCTTATTCTTTTCAAAGGAAATCTGCAATGCCACCAGATCCACAGCTAACTCCGCTGCCTCACCAAAACCACCTCCCGGGGCATCGTGGGATTTCCCGGGGAGATCTCCCTTCCAAGCACCGACACCAGCATGACCCAACTCAGCTTGTGAGATAGGGGGAAAGACCAGCCTGAGGGAGACCAAGCGAGATCTTTCCCAGGTCACAACTGATGCTAAAATTAGGAGGCATAGTAAACACAAAGAACAAAAAGCCACTAAGGCAGGGTACATTAAGCACAGTGGATAAAGATGCAATGACAAAAACGGCAGGAGCAGTTGACTGAATGGGAAATAAAGAACTAGCTCTATTAAAAAGTTCTAAAAAGGTACTGCAGAGCCCTTGAAAGCTTTATGCCACACTCAACACACCCAATACTACACAGTAGCTGTTAAAGCATCAATATACACTGGCATCCAGAGCCACCCCTTCAACTGCAAGGCCATTTGGGGCTTGAGCACATGAAACCACCTCTTGAAGAGACTCAGTCATCAGACAAACAAAGCAACATCTCGGTTCCAGGAAAAAAAGGCAGGACTTGGAGCTTTATTCCTGCCCTCTGCCAGCAGACCAAGGGTTAATCTGTACTTTGCTGCAACTCAGCGTTCGTGTTCATTTGTCTCGGTCTGAAAAAGGGGAAAAGCATCAAGGCAGCATCATTTACCGAGAACCCCGTATGCTTCAAATTACAATTTAGGTACTGAGAGAATTGGGACCCAGCTGGACGTTTAAATGAACCCAATATGGTGTTCGCTCAGAAGGCAAATTGGCATCAAAAGTACATTCAGTTATGGCTTTAAAATTTCTAGCCTGTTCAGTACCAGCCTGGCAGCTCTGAAATTTACTGACACAGAGGGACAAGATACTCTGAGCCGTCCTTGGAGAAGCTGAGTCCCCACGTAAGCCGTGACCAGCCCACGGGGACAGCGAGGCCACACCATCTCTGGCAGGCTGCTCCCAGCTGCTCCAGCACTTTCCAGCACTCCCTGACGCCTGGGAGACCCTCCAGTCCCCAAAACAGCTTTGACCCTCTGCCTCAACTGCGAGCAGGTAAGACTGAACCCAAACTGCTACGGGAGGACTTCCCTGCAGCCCGTTGAACTTGACCCGAACCATCAGAGCCCAAATTTTACTCACAGCACAAGCAAATAAGAGCCAATTTTTCAGAAACCTGTCCCGGTGTTTTATATTAAAGACACATTTTCAAAAGACAAAGCATTTGTGCATCCAAATGCCTCCACTCTAGTCTTTGAAAAATGGGATTGCTCTTTCCCAATTTATCAGAGGACTTTCCAAAAAAATGCACATTCCCCAAGGCCTTGGGGAATCCCCCTGTCTTCCTACCTCACGGGCAGGATCGGTCATTACCATAACCAGAAGCTGATTTGAAGAGTTATCTGATTTTGCAGAAATCTTGAATACTCTTTTTCCAAAGACAGGGAAATCAAACTGATCAATTTGGCTGCCATTAATGGGGCAAATGTTACTGTAGAGTTAACTGACAGACCGGAAAATGGAGAAACCAAGCAGTGTCACAACTTGTGACATCCACAGAGCAGCATGGAGTCAGGAAACCTCGTTCAGGTTTCACAAAAGAATGGTCAAAGAGGGACAGGAACCAGTTTTTAACTGTATTTTCTAAGTACGTACGCACGACTCCACAAACAACCCTCTATAGAATGAGATATTTGTGCTTGAGAAAGAGGAGGGTATTTATTATGAAGGAAAACAGCACCATTTACTTGGGGCTGTTTCCCTCTGTATTTAAACGCTTCTAATTTCTTAAAATAAGCAGTGTTCTTCTAGGCATAATTGTTTCTTTTCAATCAGGCACTTAGTGTTTGCAGCTATCAAATTTGTTGCAGCTGTAATCAAACACGATGTCTTGGGAAGGAAAAATCTTCACCTACTGTTCAATCTTGCTGCATTACGCGGCACCGCTCAAGCCCAGAGTCCAAAAACGCCCTGGTTCTCCCCAAGGGTTTCTGACTAAACTTTGCTTTTGGAAACAAAAAAAGATGACATTAAAACTCTAAAAAGTGACATAGACGAGGATTCCTAAAAAGAAGTATGCAACATTGTCCCATTCCCCTTCTTTTATACGGCACTTTCATCGTTAGAACACCAACGCCATGAACGAAAACATCATCCCTTCTGAGAGAGGGAAACCGAGGTTCAGTGCAAAACGGTGAACATCAACAGGGACAAAGTCAAAGCGAGACTCCAATTCCTTCCTGTTCCTACTAGGAACCCACAGGACAACACTGTCCAACCCACAGTAGGGCCCTCAAGCAAGGCCCTGTGCCACACACAGATTTCCACACTGACGGAAACATCTGGTTAGCAAAGGAAATACCAGCCACCCCCCCCCGGGATACACAAACCCAGTCTTCTCAGGCTGCAACGTTCCCTGAACTCGGTCACCCATCGTTCCTGTGCTTCAGCTTTCCATCTCCGTGTCACCCATCCTCTTGCCTCCTTGTTCTGTTGCCCCCACCCACCTGAGCACCCAGGCAGAGGCTGGGCCCTGAGGGTGATGCCAGCGGCACCCTGCCCCAGCACCCCGTCCCACAGCCAGCGCTCGCCCCACCAGAAACCACTGCACACCCGTCCCAGCCCCCAAAACACCCCCCAGCGCAGACACAGTTGTACCACCATCAGAGCAGAAGAGTTTAACGCAGGATGCTCAGGCCCAGGCTGCCTGGTGTTGGCTAAGCACTGGGAGAGCCTCCGCGAGGGACTGGTGCAGCCTCGGAAAGCGGGAAGTTTCATTAAGCCTCGGGGGTTTATGGCTCTGATCTCCAGCTGTGTCGATAAAGAGCAGGTTTGGGTATCTCTCCCTAAACCCCTTTGTTTTTCATACCCTCAAGACAGCCAAGAGGTGATGGTTTGTAAATAATGATGTAATTTTATATCTACATTAGTAAACTGAAAAACCACCTGCTGTTCATCACAAACTGTTATTAGCATTATTGAGGAAATGATGTGGAATTTATATCAATTCTCTTATTGTAAAAGACTTGCCCAATTTATTTTAAATGTCAACTTACTATGTATTCATCAGGTGTGCAGCAGCAGTGATTGTAATTAATTTCACACTGTAGTCTAGGCATGTGCCTTAATATTAGCTTCACACATCTTTCCTGGGAAGCAGTAAGTGGAAGCATTGGTCATTTTTGGTCATTAAATCTTCAGGAATATTTTTCACAAGATGTTTCTGCCAAGATGCACGTCCTAGTGAAATCCTAAATTAGATTATTTATAGCTGTGCCTACTCTGAAACTCTCCTGCAGCTGAAATGAAATGCGAGACTCCACAACAGCTGGTCAGGAGTTTTGAGAAGAATCAAAAAAAAGGAAAAAAAAAAATCCCACAGTCTGAGGGTGAAGCAGGCTAATTGTGAAATCATGCTGAATTCAAGGGACAGTTTAACAGGAAAAAAAAAATTTAAGGATGTTAAAAGCATGAAAGCTCTTAATTTAAATATTTCCTAAATCGTACGTTCTGAAATGGAGCTTCATTAGTAAAATTAACTATAAGCAGTTCTTAAGAGAGTCTTATTACCTTCAAAGCATTATATTTAAATATAAATGGTTTTTTTCTCCGTTCTTTCAACTCAGCAAGAAGTGGACAATTTTTCATTCACAGCCCACCCTGCACTGGGTGCCCCCATTTCTTTCTCTAGATTTGACAGTGTTTTGTGCCGATGTAGTCGCGTCTCCCCCTACACGGAGATCCCGCTGGGGTTTCCCCACACGCCCCGCACGCCGCAGCTCCTGAACGCCGCGTGTGCGCTCACCAACGCACACCCCTGGCAGCAGGTACAGCCACGCTGCCCGTGGTTTCCAACTCGGAAGCCGGGAACCCAGACCAACACGGGAGCGTGCAGAACCGTCTGTGCCACAGCTGGGCAGGGAAGTCTGATCTCTGGAGCTCGGAGATGCTGCAGCCCCAACAGCATCCTCAGCGGCAACCATGTCCACTCCTGCCGAGAGGGTGGGGAAGGAGAACACCAGCCTTTCTGTCTGCGCTCAACACTGGCTTCCACAGCAGCAGAACACACACAAAAGCCCTACTGTTTACTGAGCTTTGAAACAATATTTGGCATGAAGAGGAAAATCACAACAAATAGCAGGAGACTGGGGAACATGAAGAACCAGAGGATGAAAGCAGACAGCAACAAGCTGGCAACACACCCCAAACTAAATGAGGAGAGATGAGGAAGTCAGACAACGAGGAAAAGAGGATTAAGGAAGATCTAGCAGCCAGGCACAATAACATACAACAAAGTCAGAAAAGCGTGAGCTCAAGAAGGAAGCACCATAGCAGAGCAGCCCAGAGCTGGCTGTTCCTCAAATTCCACTGCCATCCCTGGCACTTTCCTTACCTGGGGCTTGCACAAGGCTCTGCAGACTTTAAGGGAAAACACACTGCCTATCTGTCCCTAAAGCATCTCTCAACGTTCTCGGAGCAGAACCTCTATTTAACAGATTCTACCACCACTGCACACAAGCTCTCCCATTTCTAGCCAGTGAAATATGTAGCTGTGTGTCCCCAACCAGAAACGGAGCAGCATATATACAGGTGTGAGCAGGAGATGTCGGTGTTGTTTTCAAGAAATTGCTTGTACGAGATCTTATCATGCAGGCATCACACTAACCAGATAAGCTAGGGAGATGTTAACCGAGATAAAGCCAACCTCAATTTCTGCATTTCCCAGAGGGTCAGGGTAGAGCAGACAGCAGTGTGAGCACAAGGTTTGTATGTCACTTTGATGCCTCCAACTTTCTTCCTGCCTTCCTTTAAAAAAAAGTTCCTGAGGTGTTTTGTTCCAATTTTAAAATTCTGTTTCTTCTGGTACATTTCCCAGTGATGGCTTAGAGGGAGGAGGAGAGTAACGAACTGGCTTTGATAGCAGATCATAAAGGAACCGTTTACTGCAAGGGCTCCAATGCACTGTTCTGTCTTTAAACATGAGTTACCGGATGACGAGCTGTTCACTGAGTCGCAGATTATCAGTGAACTGCAACAGCACGTCCCTTTGATCGAAACTACACTTAGCTCCTCCTTCAGCCTTCCTCACAACCCCAATGACGAGCGGTAGCTGGCTTTGTGGCAGGCCCAGGGGGGCACACTGCGCAAACCTGCCCCTCTCCCTCTCAGCATGAAGCTTCCCCTTACACCGATGCTCCGTGGCACACGGTGGCTCCGGTTAAGCTTTAAGTACATTTCTTTTCTTCCCCTGGAGATGCACTTGGTTACCGGCTTTACAGCCTCCAAACCACCAGTCAAATAAACTCCAGGTGATTTAAAAACCATGCGACTAAAGGCAGCCCTGGAATAAGCCTTGGTACAACATTACCTGCTGCATCCAGGCAATAAAAAACATTTAGAAGTGTACCAGTAACGGTAACTAAATGCCAAAAAATGAATTCTGAATGTCAAGAAAGCATAAAACCAGCCACGTCTCCTCTATCACGTTATTTGGGAGCGATGTACTGACATGTCTACTAGACACAGCGACTCTCAGGCGTTGTAGCGGAGATTCTGCCAACAGGACTGGCTCCCGCCCGCACCGCTGGGCTCACCGGCCCCGCAGCTGCCACGCACCCACGTCCCTAGGAGGCACCAGCCCTGCAGACAAACCGTGCACAGGCTCCGACCGAGATGGAGCCACACTGGACACCTGCTAACACTCCGGCCACTTCAAGCCTAATAAGAACCTCTTAGTGCCACTGCCACCTCAGGGCAGAGCAAAGGTTTTAATCAGAAATTGGAGGGCATTTAAATAGAATTCCCCTGAACAATGGTCGAGTGCAGAAACTGCTGAGAGACTACAACATCATCTAAATGAAGGCATCTGCTTTGTTTAATGCACTGGGTAATTGTCCGGTAGGACTCATTACCAAAAATGATCATTAAGGCTGAGACCTTCTAAGGACTCAAGAAAAACATTTGCAGGGACAGGAACAACATTCTAGGCTCGCTAATCAACACCAATGTAACTCACATTTTAACAGGTTCGGCTGTCATTTACCCAGCAGTACCAGCTCATGCCACAGGCCTCTCTAGCAGAAGGCAGGTCACAGCCTTCCCACACAATCCTTTACCTCCCCCATCACTGGACATTATTTATGACAACAAACACAGGAGGTGAGTTTATGTACTTGGGGAGGAAGGTGCAGGGAAAAGAACAATAACAAATAAGCAAAGAGAACATAAAGGAAAACAGGCTCATCTACGCATCCCCCGTGGTGCTCCGAGCCCCCGCCGCCTCAGCTGTAAATCCCAGCAGGTCCACAGGCACTGTGCTCGCTGTAACCCGGCAGATTCCACTGCCAAGTCCCACATTACCCATCCTTCTCGGCCATTCTAGCTTTGCTGTTGGAGTAAGCCTTAAAGACGTTTTGAGCACAGATGCCAGGAGGAGAAAAATACATTGCACTTGGAAGCAATCAGCGATTTCAGTTCTGAAAAAACGGTTCAAATTACACAGGAGCCCAGCACACCCCACTCACATTAACTGTCTGCATATGTATATGCCCTGGTATAAACTCTGCACCTCAGTTTCACATCCTGCCATAAGCCAAAACGTGGATACAATTCAAGACAGTTACTGGACAGACTTACCTTCATAGTTCGCCTGGAAGCCTTGAGCACTGACCGCATAATCACTCACAAGCCACAAGGACAGCACAACCCCTGTACTCACAATAGGAGCAGGCAGCTGGAAACCCGTTAACCTGGAAGACATCAAGAGGAAGGTTACACTCACCATTTCTGCCTCTGACCTGCTAGCAAACCGAAGAGCAGGGCAGCTGCCACTTTGGCCGATAGCGGGGAGCTTCCGAGCTAAAGAAAACAGACTGGTACAGCTGGAATTCAACCGCTGTTCAGCAGATGCTGGGCAAACCCCTCCTGGGCTTTTAACACCTTCTCCCTACCAGAATAACTACTACTGTTTTTCTTCATCGCCTGTGTTTTAAACAGGTCTACCTGCTTCGCACCTTGCTCACTACCAACAAGTGCTCTGCAGCACTCTGCTCACCCCATAGAGTCACCGAGCCCTCCAGAGGGACTTCCCGTCCGTGAAACGGGAGCAGTATTTCAGGTTGCTGAGTGAACCCAAGACATTCTCCAATATGCTTACAACCCGTTTTGAGAACCACAGTGTGAAAATATTAGCTAGGGGTCTGAAGCATTATACTAGCTACATTAAACTGAACACAGACTGAAATGGCCTAAGAGGCAAAAACCTATGTCACCAATTAACGAAAGCCCATCAAGGGGGCTGTCTTCAGAGTACTGGTTCTGCACTTTTACAGCAGATAAGGTCTGAGGTTTCTAGGAATCCTATCCTACCCTCTCCCAGCTGTCCCTGCAAGAACAACCCCAGGGATGGCACTTCCCATCCTACACCCTAACACCCAATATGAACCACAGTGAAGCCTGTGATCGTTAACCCCCATTAGTCACCAGGGAAATCGAAGCTCCCAGACACAAAACCATTTGCAGATGATCTAGTAGAGGTACTGCAGCAACTGCCCAGAGCACAGACTCATGCCCACAAGTCAGAGCAGAAAGAGTTATATAAAAAGGTGCCAAGTCTAGGGAATAGAGCAAAGACAGCATGGCAGACACCCATGGCCCAGGTGTCTCACCCTCCCACCTGCTTTCCTTGCGGGCTTAGAGCTGAATAACAACTGTTAATTTTATTACAAAAGTCTGCTGGTAATGATTTTGAACTGATTAGATCAGAACACTCAATTCCCGATGCCGTACCGACGCAGCCCAAGCACAGGTAACACATGCTTCTCACAATTTTACAGCTCTGTAACTTACAACCCTTCTCCTTACACTTGGCTGAGGCGATACACACAACAGCTTTACATCAGGAATATTAGTTTTAAAACAATCTGGGATTCTTGCCTGCCATTATCAAGAACAGAAATTCGGATGTGACCCCACTGCCCGACAGCTGCCCCAAAACCAGACCCTCGCAAATCCGCAGGCGCAGTGGTTAACCAAAGGACCTCGCTGCCACGCCGTATCCTTCGAGATCAAGAGTATTCAGGCTGGATCACAAGGACAGAAGCAGCAGGAGATAAACAGGCTACGGTGAGAAAGTTTAAAGCTTCTTACACGCACTCGCAGAGGTTTATCCCACATCTTTTATACAGCAGCCAGTCTTTCTCACAGGGAGAGCAAAGATCACTGGTGATACAATACACCCTGACCCTTTCAGAAATACCTGCGAGGATGTATCTGATCCACAGTATTTCCTCTCCTCATGTATTACAGGGAATGTAAAAGCACCACAGAACAAAACCAGACTCTTAATTTTGGGGGCCACCATCCCCCCCTCTGACCTTGGGGTCAGGTACTAGTACAGGGCACTTTCCAGCCCAAGTAATTGCTCCTTAAAGCTGCCACCAGCCCCCTGGCAACTTCCAGAGACAGTGAGTGAACTTCCCACCATTCCCACTCTGCCCCTAATTTGGTAAACCTAAATATTACTTCAAGGAGATGGAACTCTGACTAACGCAAGCTGACGTGTTCCGCCCCAGAACCTTATTAAAGCAAAATTCCCAGTTGTTGGCAAAGTTCATGCAGTTGCCAGCCCACGACAGCATCAAGTTTTAATGTCAGCGAAGAAGTACTTACCGCTCCCAGCATAAAATCCACTGTCTGTGCAAGCTGGAAGAACAATCACTCTGGTTTATCAAAGCCAAAAGGTTCTGGGGTTTTTAAGGATTTGAGATGGTTTTAGCGTGCACAGAACTGAGGAAGAGTGCCACAGTTTTTATTAATTTATTTTGCGGTTTAATTAAAATGGCTTATCGCAACCTTCGTGCACACAGAAAATCCAGGAAATGCATGGACCAGTTTTAATAAAAACATACTGTGGACAGCAGAATCTGACATTTTTCTTCCTCTAATTGCCACAGGGTGTTTTATCATTACCTAGGAATTAACTAACGGTGCTCTGTGCTTTCTACATCCGAGATATGTCCGTTCTATCCAAACTAAGTGTTCTGCATCACAGGCTCTGTTCACAGCCTGTATACCAGGAGGACCCCACTTTGCAGATGCTGCTTTCACACGTCTGCTTGCCTGTCCCAACAGGAGTCAATGGGAATTAAGTGCTGCCTGAAACAACACTGCCCTTAAGCATGGGTGCGTATGTTCTAGTTACGGGGCCTTCAAAGAACAGGATGGCCCGTGCATAAGGGCGTGAAATTGTAACTGAGGGTTTGTTCTCAGCCTTTCTACAGATTCCGCACTGACTGAAGAGACAATTTTCACGGGAACCTCTGGGCTTCCCAAATCTCTTAACATTAATAAACCCAACCATCTCTCCAGGCCCTTAACTTCAGAGGTTCATGTGTCTCTCTAGCATCCCTGGAGCAAGCAGAAGAAAACGGGCTGCCTGACAGCACAAAAGATGACCAAACACTGCATTCCCCTTCAGATAAAACAGCCTTTCTGTCCACAAAAGACAAGAAGTGCCCCATTAGTGCTGAAACTAAATGTTTTCAGGGCACACAAAACACTGCTTTAATAAGAAAAACACCTATATAGCAACTCCTACCCTCTATGCCACTAATTTCCATATCTCCTCCTACAGCAACAACCTGCACTGTAAATGAGATTAAATTCCTCCCGTTCCTCACTGGAAGCAGATGCAAAAGTTATTCCTTCTCTTACGCCTTCAACCAATGCACACAATTGGAAAGTCTTCCTTCTTCTGCTGTCCGTGTCTTCTCCGAGCCAGAGCACAGGCAATATCCACTGGAAGAAACGATGATTTAACAAGGCTCATGCCCAAATCACTCCTGTAAAACCTCAGCATCCCCATTCCAAAGGCCCAGACAGAGCCAAGTTTGGCAGGACACCCAGCCCTTTTTTGGCCCAGGCAGTAAACTGTCCTCATGCCTTCCTCCCTCAATCTGCATCCCAAGGAAATACAACACATGGGGCTCAACGTGATGGCAGACAGAACATGATACCACTCCCCAGTGGCCTCACGCATGAAACAATAATTCTGACATCACCGTTATTTAGTGTAGCAATAGAAAAATATATATCCGCTAATGAGGAAGAAAAGCAGCAAACTCTGTTCCTTGTTTTTATTACAGGCCATAATAAGGACTTGAGGGTGGTAAAAACAGCACGAATAATCATCTTCCATTTCTTCTGTACCTCTGGCCAAATGCATTATTGAGTGATTATCCCCTTAAGATGCTTGGAGCCAACAACGATTGTGTGAAATTTTCAATGTGTTTTTCATTGGCTTAATTCTGCTCCTACTGTGAGGAACCAAACTAAACCAGTGCCAGAAATACCACTTCATAAGCTTGCCCTTGCTTCACAGTACGGCAAAAATCAATATACCAAAACAAATCAACACAGAAGTCCTCTCTATTTGCATCCTCCTTCGTTCTTTGCCTTCAGGTTTGCCACGGACACTGCAAATTTCTGGTGCGTGACTTCCCATCTGCAGAACAGCAAAACCTGAGAAGAGCTCTGCTGGAACCGACATCAGTACCAACTAGCTGCTGTGGTAACACCGCCCCTTCGCAGGCTCTCTGTCCTTCCTCACGCACTAAGCTGCTGAGGCCCGAGGCCCGGACCCTGCTTGGGGGTCTCACGGAGCCCAGCTGACTCCCCTGTGATGCATCACCATCTTCCCTAATGCCACAAAGTGCTTCCCCAGTGGAAAACTGTCCCATCCACCAACGGAAGGAGCTGAGCACCAAAGACCCAACCGACTGCCCTGCTCAGCAGGTTCAACCCACACCAGAATGCCTCTTGGGCGCTACAAAAGCCCAGCCAGCCAGGACAGCCCACATCCCTTCACAAATGCTCTCACCCCCATCTGTTGCGTATTATCCTGTTCCACTGTATCAAGTACAACTGTATCCCATACTGTGACGCAGGCTCCCATTTTGGAGTGCAGGTGCCATAATTAAAACAGAGCACATTATTTTTCTGGTAGGATGCCCACCATCAGCTCAGGCTGCAATCAAAATAGTTATTGCAGCTGGCAATCCAACAGCCTTTAAAGCATAAATGCTAGAGAAGTGTCTCAGAACATCTAATGAAAACGCATTGGATTGCATCGTTTAACCCAGCATTAAATTACACGACACCACACTTCAGTGATTTTTTCCTGCATGTAATTTAAAGGCACCTATTAAAGAAAATTTCCTGTCAAATGAACCACTCTCTTCAGTACAGACAGTTTAAATGCCATGGCTCCGTAAGCGCTCGTCTGACCCCCCTGGGCTATCCCGGGACAACATTCGAGCTAAGCGAGGTGTAAGGGACTGCGCTGAGGAAGCAGCGGCTCAGAGCTGCCCCTTGGAGGGGTCCTTGGAAAACAGCCCAGCATGAGCCCGGGAGCCCTCTCCCACACCGTGCTCCCAGCTACCAAGGCAGCAGTCAACCTGACGTCCTTCGAAAGTTGCAGTCGTGAAGTATTCGACTAATCCGTTACCAGCTGGGGCCAGCAGAAGGAGCCCAGTAACTTCCAACTGACTTTGAGTCCAGTTTTCTACACCTCATTCCGCTGGGCAGCTGGCTCGTGTGCACGCAGCGATGAGGAGACTCACCAGCTTCCGCGAGAGGCTAAATAAATCCTCAATCCTTCCTCTGAAAAACGGGTAAGTGATGCTGGCAACCTTCTGCAGCTTGGTGAAAAGGACGCATGAGCACTGCGCTCCAGCCGCTGCAGGGAGAACACCCTCAAATGCAGGGGTGTGTGTTGAAAAACTGAAGTCTTGGGGGAAACTGGAAACGCAGGCAGAGACGGTGGACACTCACACGTGTCCTCCTCAAGGCTGCTTCACAGAACGGATGTCAGGAATAAAAGAACCAACGCAGGAGATGAGGGAATTTAGCCACAGCCAACCATCCCATCTCTGTTACAGGGAGCAGGTATTTTTTTCTTTAAAGACACAGCCGACGGTGAGTGGAGGGTAAAGCAGTCTACAGGGGGAAAAAACATCTTGTCATTCCTATTAATACCTTAGTTTTATAAATCACCTTTCATCCTGAAGGAGTTTAACGTCTCCTTCAAATCACGGGCCAAATCCCGAGAGAATCGCCGTGCATTTCAAACGCTGCTTTACAAAGCTGCAGAACTGTGAGGCACGGACGCCCCAGGCACACGGACTGCAGCATGTCCTGTGAAACCGCAGCCCCCAGGTCTTTGGTGCTCAGGTATTCTCTGCAAGAGGCAGCGCTAGCCCTGTCTCCGGGAGGGCTTTCCACGCCGCTGCCCGGCTGGCAACCTGCTCCGCTGTGTCCTGATGGCTCCTACAGCCACCTCCTCCCAGCGTCCCCGTACTTCTCTGCCCAATCTGTCCCCTGCGGCTCTACCACAGGCTGCCGCCGCCTCAGCCCCGTTCACACCTCTGGTCCCTTCAAGCCAGAGCCGTGCAGACCATCTCCCCGTTTGCAGTCAGCACAGATGAAAAACACACCTGAGGAGACAGCTGACAGCGCGCAATTCCTCAGGCTTGTCTGGTGCACAGGGTTTTTCCCCAGTGGTTGTTAGTTTTTCTCCCTTGCTCTCTCTATTACTTCAGCAAAGAAACAAGCAATTACAATGAGATGTTAGCTTGACTTTTTTTTATAACCATATTGACAGAGTAACTGGTACCATAAATGTTCTCATTAATCATTAATAAAACAAGAAGAGCATAATCTGACAACACCTCCAGCTCCTGCATGCTGCAGACACTTAAAAGCCAGTTCTGTCTGCAAGGCAGAACTCACTGGTGTTACTCAGACAGTTGTCCTTTAATTTTGATCCCTGGAAGGCTGAAATGATGCTCTGGACCAAAAAAAAAAAAAACCACCACCTATCTCAGCCAGCTGAAAAGGAAACTGTAATGACATAACAAAGCCAGTATCAGTTCACAGTTGGATTTACTCAACTTGCTGAAATGATTTATGCTCAAAGCCGAGCTGCGTTTATTTTTGAGTCAAGCTACAAACAGAACCTGAACAAGTACCTTCAGAGGCACGCTACAAGCGGCAGTAACTCCTTGGATATTCTCGGTTCATATTTCACCAAGCAACTCCAAGCTGCTTTGCTGCCAACCAATGCCACATGGCCCGCTCTATTCCATACTACTTTCTACCATCCCCTCTGCCCAGCTGGTTGATAATAAAGTTGCTTTTAGAACCACATAATTCATTGGCTCTGACGTTACTATACACATTTCCTATCAAGACAGCAGCAAGCACTGGGGAAAAATAAGCACACAAACCAAAAAAGAAACACACAGATTCACAGAAATGTTTACCAAGTTTCAGTAACCTCCTGGTAAATCTGAGCTGATATTCTGAGTAAACAAAGACAAGTCTGGATATAAACCAAGTAATGCTCAGCCATGTCAGCTCAAAACTTGGCAGGTTTACTTTTTTTCTGGCTTTCTTCAAAAAAAAAAAAATCATCAGGGGTGTGAAATCTAGTAAATGGGAAAGCTACCAAGGCAGCAGTCAACTGCCTCCTGCAAATCACACACAGCTTATTGCTCAATGCAAGGCAGGTGGTGAACACCAAGCAAGCATTACCATGCTGGAGGGCGTGTGAATACCCCAACATTCACACCAGCCCTTTAGTAACATGTTGCACAAAGTGTCCTACAGCCCAAAGAACTTGAAATGTAACAGACGTGGATGTTCAAAACAGCTTTAAATGAAAGAACACCTGAGTACGACTAGAAGTTCTCAGGCCTGCAGCATTCTGAACAGAAATGCCACTTTCTAAATCGTTCAAGCTTGTTCATCTGGGGGCAACTTGTGAAACCACACTGCTGGAAGGGCCAACTCCACAGCTACACTCTCAGCTATCTCACTAGCCTCCTAGAAGGTTTTAGCAAACCTCTGCACCCGAGTTTCTTCCCCACTGTAGCCCTGCCAGGTACAATCCTGACCACCCACCAGTCTTGCAGGGATGCTCAGAAGCCTCAGTGAGCACATATATGGCTTTGAATTGAAAATGGGTAGATTTGGATTGGACATCGGGAAGGAATTCTTCCTGGAGAGGGTGGGGAGGCACTGGGACAGGTTGCCCAGAGAAGCTGTGGATGCCCCATCCCTGGGAATGTCCAAGGCCAGGCTAGATGAGGCTTGGAGCAACCTGGAAGGTGTCCCTGCCCATGGCAGGGGGAAAATAGGTGGGCTTTAAGGTCTTTTCCAGCCCAAACCTTCTGTGGTTCTGTGATACAGAGATGCCCTAATGAATGTCCCCAAGCGTTAGATTTATGGCAAACAGGTACTGTGGGACTGAAGATCTAAACTACCATTGGTTTCAAATACTGTTGTAGGCAACATAACCAAGCAAAAACTTTAATTACAGCTTTGGGAGTATATGTGCTTGCTACAACTGCATCCCTGTTCCTCCTGTCTTCTCCAGCTAAAACTCAAGAGCTAAAGCTACACAGCTGTAAAGAGCCAAAGCTGACACAGAGAGTGAATCCAGGTCTCATCTGCCAAGTCTGTGCGTCCCTTTTACGTTTTATGCATACAAAATCAGGATTTTAGCTAGACTTTAGTCATCACTCTCGAGAGAATCTTTACTTCCCCCAAGTGAACATTAAGCCGCAGCACCAGGCAAGCATTGTTTTGCCTACCCAAGCCCAGGACAGCCAGCTGAGCTCCATCTGATTTCCCACCAGAACACAGGTGTGCCTACGCCAATTCCTTAAGTTTTTCATTTATACTAACACAATAGAACAAAACATAATGGCAATAGATGGGAAGGAGACAGGAGAAATTTACTTTATAGAAAGCTAAGAATTAAAAAGAAGCTCCCAAATGGAACAAATAAACAATGCAAGTTGTCCTCCAGAGCCAGTGGTCAAAAAAAGTAGGTTAGTAAGAAATTTGATTTTTAGACTATGTGTTGTATGATGAAAAATATGGAGACTTATCCAAAAAGACTGTAATATTGATCCATGTCATCTCTAATTCTCCATTCACTCGCACCTCGTGTGAACACTGAATACTGAGCAGAAGTGGGATCAGAACGCTGCTGCTGTTTAGCAGGAGAGCCCGATAAGGCACCACACCCTGGAGGTGAAAAGCCCTGGGTTTGAATCCAGCAGCAGCAGAGCTACCGCTTCCCCTGGAGCTTCTCTCTCCTTTGTTTCCACACCCCTCCTTTGCAGCGCAGAAACTGGGAACAGCTTCAGGGAGAGGATGTCTTGCCATGCGCCTGCGAAGCGCCCGATTCAACAGCTAAAAAGCATTATGTAAAGATGCTGGGAGAGCAGCATTTCACACTTCAGTTTACACACGATCAGTAACACCACCAGCTACCGAACAGTTCAAATGAAAGTATTTATCTCCTTCCGAAACCTTTTATTCCACTACAGCAGCTCTAATGAGCTGTGAGCCTAAGTATTATAAAAATCACTAAAGATGTAAGGACAATTACTGCATCTCTGGACAGCAGAAGCCTTGATGTTTTCCAAACAGCTACGAAACGGCAAACAGACAATTACATCCTTTATTAAGAAAAAGGACCAGATGTCAGCAGTTGCTCTTGCAGCACACCAAAATCCAATTCCAAAGAGGCTAAAAGGAGCCGGGCCACCCTCTGCCGCCCAATGGGAGCGTAATGAATTGGAGTCAATGGGCACCGAAGATTTGTCAATTTTCCATTTGAGACTGGAAGTAATAGCCCTCCACAGTTCCATTGTATCTGCAATGATCTAGTCAGATGGGATCATCTCCTGTAGACTTCCATTAATTCTGATAAAAGGGAAAGACGCTGGCTAAAGAGGTGCTTTGCCTGAGAAACTTTCAAGGTCAGACTGTACAGATACAAAAACTTCTTGACCTAAAGAATCACTGCATCTGAAAGAGAACATGAAAGTGCATTCATTTTTACCCCCTTTGGGGAACTGGATTAAAAAGGCATGGCTATGAACTTGATCTACTTCGTACTTCGATCCTCTTTCCCCACCTCAGCATACAGCCCATTCAACTGGGAGAGGGATGGTTAGGCAGTTTACAAATTTAACTTGCAAAAATCAAGCATGTCATTTTACAGATGGGAAAACTGAGATAAGCAATTTGTCTAAAGCCACTGAGCAGAGCAGCTGCTGGGCTCAGAACAGGCCTAAGACATAGCTGACTTCTGCTCTGATGAGGGATGACCCTCACCTTGGTGCTCTGCCAGTGCTGCTTCTATCCCCACCCCTCCCCATCCACTGCCTTGCTGCACTGCATCCTCTTCGTGGGAGACTGACACTAACTACCAGTGCAGAAAGTGGCAAGCTTGATGCTAACCGATGTCAATATCTATTGACTAAAAGTGAAATTACTTTTGAAGACCTGATTCTGTACTAATAAATCAGAAGACTTTTTGTACAGGTTCTTACGCAAGCAGGACCAGACTGCAGTCACCTTTCCATCACTCAGTTCTGCAGTAACACAGCACTTGGGCAACCCGAGTGCAATAACTAATAGCGAACAGCTAATAACTCCCTGTGCTGCCCAAGGCAACTCACTGAACTTGCCGCTGCTGATTTCTCCCTGCTACGACAATCCAGTAGACCTGTTCCTTCTCAAAGCACTCTAATCTAAAAATGAGAAGCACAAAAAAAAGTAATCTCTCTTGCCCTGACCCCAAACGCTACTCCACTGCTTTTGTACACTGCCACTCCTGTTAAAAGAATAAAAGCAGCTCTGCCTAAAATAAATGACTCGAGATGACTAAAAATGCCTGACTGTATCAGTTTAAACACCACACACATCCATGCATAAAAAGATGATAAACTTACTCTGCACAGAGCATTATTAACAGAGCAGCAGCAGCTACTGTCTTTATCATGAGCCATCTTTGATAAGGAAAAGGAGCAACCCCACGCACACTATTAGAGATCTTACCGTGCAGATGTAATTTACCTGGAACACTGCAGATGTGGGCACTGCCGGGTCTACAGTGATCATCAATCAGATCCCATCCAGACTGCACAACGCTCTACGCCTGTTGTCTAAAAGGCTTGCAATCACTGTATTAAAAGTCCACCTGATGTAAAAGCAAACATCAGCCAGAGGGTTCTAGAGAAAAATGTATGAACCTGGGCTTCAGCAATTACTTTTATTGCCAACAGCAAAGCCCTGTGTTGTCAGACAATGCAGATAAACTGCAAGAAGAAAAGCTGAAGAGGGAAGTGCAATACGTTATGCAACAAGAGGTTAACAGTAGAGCCCAATCAAACTCCTGTCTGCTGTCTCAGTGCACTGCACGTTGGACTTCACGGGCAGCAAACACAAGGCAATGTCCTGCAGCAGGGCACTTGCCCTTCCTGCCCTCCCATTGCTCAGCATCAAAGAACTAGAGGCTTTCAGGAGTTGCATCAACTTGGGCTTGGAAGACTAAGGATGCCATGATCCTCCCCCAGGACTTCCAGATGCTACTCAAATCCACCCCGTTACACCTACCTCAATCACTAATGGCATTCAGTGCTCACAGATCTATCGGAAGCAGACTGTTCCAGTACGGAGCCTTAATTAAAATCTATTATATGTTGTCCAATTACCGAAAAATCTTTCTACACTTAAGGTATGCTATGCTTAAGCCGCCTTACTACAAAGCAAGAGTCACTGTCAAGGTTTGCTAGTAGATTTCACCTGTAAACACAGTTAATCAGCAGTTTAGAGGGAAAACAAAAACAATCTCAAAAACAAAATATTTGAGTAACAGCAACTCCTTAAGGCCCAACAACAGACATCCCCTGCACCACAGACAGCCGCCGTACCCAGAGGAAATTCCACAGTCCAACAGACAAAATGCAGAACCACCCCCAGCCAGGCAACTACTCCTCAGTCAGTATTTTACTCAGTGGCCATGAATAAAAGGTTCTAATTTTCAAGAAGACCCTATTTTACCAGCTAGAGTACGGCCACAAGGCAACGGCTGGCCACACCGCAGACGAGCTGTGCTTGTACAGGCCACACTGTTGTGAGACAGCAGGCCCCTTAACCTTTGAACCGGGGCCAAGGTACCCCATCTCCTTTCCTCTCCATCTGCCTAATGGGCTGCAGGAAGATCAGAGTTCAGCCTCCTCCAAAGCCTGCTGGATTCAGCATGGTGGCAGGGAGAAAGCTCCCACCCTGATTTAATCACCCGCTTTTATCCCTCACCCTGATGCACACGCTCCTAATAAGCATGTAAAAAACTGAATGCAGCCTCTCAAAATTGAACAGCCCTAGCTGCAGCTGCATTAACTCCATTAGCTTTCCTGGACTTTCAGATCTAGTTCCATCAATTATCTCTCAGATGAAGTTTAAACATTCAGCACTTCCTCAGAACAAAACGACAGAGCCACTGGCCCTGACGCCACTGGAGCAGCTCAAACAAGTACCTCCTCCTCAGAAAAACATATTTTATTCTACAAAGCAGAGAACTTCAATTTTAAGTGAGTATTTTTGTTGTCGTGGGTTTTTTTTCCCCCATGGAGTTAATGTGAAGTGTTAAAAGACTCCAATAAAGGGAAGTAGGATTCTGAAGTTCCCTGAAGATGACAAGAGGATTTAGCTGGCCCTCCGTTTTATTTGTCTTCATCCTTAGTAAAAAGAATTGGAGTCACCTTGGAGGTACCTACAAGGGAATATGTCAGAGCACCAAGGGTGACTCCACATAAAATCCTACTACATTGCATGTGTTACCAGATGGCAAACACGGTTCATCCAGGAATGTCTTAACCAGTACTTAGCCCCAGCGCCTCAGAATGGCACTGTAACCCAGGTTTGCATCCCCGCAAGTGAGAGCATGTGGGGGGAACTGTCTCCTTTCCATTGTTCTCAAGATCAAAAACTTTGCTCTCCTGATGGGTAATTAAGTAAAAGTCACCTAATCCAATTTTTCAAAGAGTAGTTAAAAGGTTATCAAAAGAAAGA
>NW_010248247.1:0-32842 GCF_000690775.1 Eurypyga helias | reverse complement strand
TTTTCCTGCTGTATCCGTAAATAGGTCACCCCAGCAGATAATTCAGCTCTCGCCAGTATCATGTAATTTTATGTTCAAACAAAATACTTCTCGTTCAGTCAATTAAATATGGCCGAAGAGATCATGCGTTTTGTGAGTCTTCAGTCAGTCAGGGAAGCAGGGTGGGTATCTCTAAGAAGCAGCAGCAGCTGTAACAGAAGACCCTGTGGATGGTAGAGAGACTTGCGCCAGAACACGAGTTACTCACCGTGCCACTGAGCCACAGGCACGATACATCTCTTCGCTGCTTTAAGTTTGGAACTATGGCAGCAACCATTTGCAAACGTTTTACCTAACCCTACACGCTCCCTAGACATCAGAATGGGACAGTTCCTCACAGCTGCATGAATATACACCTCCTAGCGACTTCTGCAGGAGGCAAACTGCACTACTGAGGTGCTGCTATAACAAAGAGGTTTTTCTTGATACACTGGCTCAAATGAACATTTTCTTGGCCAAATAAATCCAGTATCGCCGAAACATTCCCTCTGACCAAGGAAGATAGACCAGAAACTACGTAATCACCTACCCGTATCACGCGGGAAGGAAAGCCCATGGGTTGTAAACCCATAAACATTACCCCAGCATCGTTCAGCATGTATGCAAGGCATACTGGTAAAAAAAAGCATGTATTCTGTCCCTTGGAACTTCCAAAGTAGTTTTAAATACCTTTGGAAGGAAAAGATAGATCTGATTTTCCAAACTGACCAGTCCTGGCTGGAGTGCCAATTCGACGCTCCCTTCAGGTGCCTGAAATGACCAACTCACCAGATATTCTGTAAACATTCTCCCTGGATCTGAGTGCAGGCCTGGAACTTCAAATAATTAAATTAGCAACTAATTTAAGATTCTCACATTAAAAGTATCCTGCAAACTATCAGCAGCAGATGGAAAAGCTTAATGTGTCACGTGGCTCTGGTTAACTACTGTCTGGTTATGTCATGTAACAACAGTCTGACAGAAAGGTGCAAAGAGTGTCCCAAATCCCATAGCTATCTTAGATCCATAAATAACTCCAAATATTCAAATTTTAGTCAGGTCTCTATGCCCAGTGGGAAACCAATCAGGAAACTACTTTGATTGGAGCATCCTCTTAACAATAACACAATCAGCAAGGCACAATGGGACTTTGCAAAAAGCCTATTCTTGAGTAAGTGCAGTTTTCAGATCAGGTGACTGCATGCATCCCTCTGATCCCTCTGGCAGTTCAGAACAGTCAGGAACTTGAACGAGGAGGTTTTGGGAGAGTTTGGTCCGGTGTAAGGAGCTGAAGAGAAGGGAAAGCCAATACAGACATCAAAGGGAAGGTACGAACCTCATCCAAACTCGAGAAAACACACAGCTCTCCTACTCATGCCAAGGCAGAGAAGTCTGCAGCCATGCCTGCATTCAGGTGTCAAAGAAGATTCTGTTACAGTGGTCCCTGCTGAAAGCCAACACATGGTGCTGGGAAATGGGAAAAGCTGAAGGAGCAAGGACTCTGGAACAAGCTCTGATTTTAGCAAACAAAGCAAAGTCATGGCACTGAAAAATGACAACAGCCCTGGATGTCTGAATTAAGACACTGAAACGCATTTACTATTCACACTCTCATCACAAAGCACAACGCAAATTCCCTAATATACAGTAAAGCAGTTTATTAGCACATGTCTCATTGGATTAAGTCTGCTCTTAACTATATTAGGGAACTTTCACACCACAGTCAACTGGCAGACAACAGGGTGTTTGCCAGCACACACAGAGAATTATTAACTCCTTCTCAGAAACGCACAGAGAGACGACACCAACACACCAGGCCAAGGAAGCCCTTGGGGGCATACGGCTTCAGTGAAACAGCAGGGTACCGAGACGAGCCCTTCTCCACCCCTCAGCACACGGAAACGTCATCAACACCAGGAGCATTCTCTTCTCCCAGTCAAGCAGGCGTGACCTACCAAAATACACCGGTGATGCTTGACAACATTGCCCAAAAGGGAGACACAGCTCCTTCTCTGCTAACCCTTCTGTTGATCAGCCTTGAACACACTGAACGGCTCCTTTCTTCTCTACAGAAGCATGCCATTTTTTGTTGTTGTTGTTGTTCTTTCTCCTGCACTTGCATACAGCTTATTTTGGCCCGCCTCCTGGTGGTATGAGCTTTGATGAATGACACATGGTCATCCATCTTCCAGTGCTGCACTTCGATGATGAATTGAGTACTTTTGGAAAGCAGTTTGAGAAAAAAACCAAAATTGATAGCCACAGGAAAAAAAGGCAGAAAGAAGAAAAAAGAAAAAAAGAAATACAAAAAACGAATGCTGGGCAACAGCTCCAGAGTTTAATGAGGTGAGATGGATATACCAACAAAAATAGCGAGACACCAAACAGCACAGAGGAGCAAGTTCCAGATTGCGAAGTCAGACATCTAGAAACATCCAGGGGAGGAATGCAAGCAGCCATCATGCAAGAGTCCACATCCCATTCACTTTGCAAGGCCTCTGTAAGTGCTTTTAAACCTCTAGAAAGATTCAATACCCTCTTTCTTCCTCATTTCTCTCACATGCCTCCACTGTACCAAACGGACACCATTCCCTGAACACCTCATCTCCTCATTCTCACACTGCTCTGGTTTCATCCCACAACTCACACTGACCCACCCTGGCTGTGCCTGAAGCTCAGCAGATGCAGAGGGAGAACCATACTCGTCTCCTCACCTTCCCCTGGTGCAGGGGGTGTCGTACTGGTCAACTGCAGGAAGGTGCCCTTTCTGTTACCTGAATCCATAATCGTATCATGCTTACGAGTAGCTCAGAGCAATGCCCGCACGCAGTTCGTCTGCAGTGTCTGACTAACTTACTCCACCATGACCCCAATTCCAAATTAACCTCATTCATGGATTTTGCTTCTTCAGCAGAGCCTCCCATTGACATCTGAAGGGCAGAAGGAAGCATCTGGCCCTGCTGATGAGCTGAGCTACTTGCCAGAGGGGCTTCTGAGGGCAAGAGCAGCTCTGACTGCTCACCACAGTCTCCTGAGCAGAATTTCATACCAGACGTAGACATTCTTTACGCAATAACCACAGCAAAGCAGTATGCTACCTTCTGATTAAATGATGAGGTCCCATAATTAAGATGATTCTCAAGCATATTTGCCAAGATGAAGATATGAGTTATTTGCATAACTGAAATCATCTACATAGAGAGCTGATTTTCACCTGTGTTTCTTTAACTCAGATCTTACAGTTGGGTTAGACAAGACACTGAGGTCAAAGGTTCTGTCCTAAACTAAGGTGAAGTAAAATTAATTTCCAGGACTCTCCATGACTACAGCATTCTTACTATGGATTCTGACACTGGATACTGCCACTGTTTCTATTAGTTTTGAATACATTACTGACAAACTTCTGCTGCAATCAGACACCACATCAGACAACAGCAGTCATGTCACAAGTCACCAAGCTCATTTCATCTATGCCTCAGATCTGGAGGTCTGAGATCATGACTCCTTCAAATGCAGAAGTCTGACATGTCATATAACATCTGCTACCACGGTAACACATTATTTTTTTCAAAATCAGCCTCTCATTTAACCTTTTATTAATACCAGGATGGTACCCAAAAGCCTCAGAGATCATGCTCCATGGAGAGTCTTCATACTAGGCTGTATTACTCAATAACACCTTATCCCTACAGATCCAACTGTTTAGTCAGATGTGAGAGAAAATCACCCCTGTCCAGCTGGCAAACAGACTGCAGGTCAGGGAATTACCCAAATGCACACACAAGGCACTTGGTAGAGCTATAAACTGAAACCCATTATCCACCCTCGCACTCAGAGAATCTCTTCTGGATTGAAGGAAGCTCCTCTGCACATTAGCTCTGCTTTCCTCTTGCTCCATTTTCTAATTAACTTCTCTGGATGTCTAGAATGACTCTTGATAAATCATTACTGTCAGGCATTCAGAGAAACATTTCAAACCTTATCAGAGATAAGAAATCAAAACAACTATAAGAACTGCTCATGAAGAAGCACTCCCGGTTTGCTGCAGCATAAACCTCCAACCTAGATTTAATCCCAGTGGCAGAAATGGGAACGTGTTTAGAAACATGACTGTTATGAGCAATGTACCTTGTTCTCAGATTCCCCTGCTGAGGCAGTCCATCGTAGATAGATAATACATCAAAATCCTCCTCTAATGCAAAGGACTGGAAAACCAGCTGTATCCTGTTCTGCTCCTCAGCAGTGATTGTCCACGTGCAGTTTGCATAATTTGGATATCCATACGGAAAGCCTGGGCTCTGTATTGTCCCGTTTGGGCCTTGCAAAACGTGACTGCAGTTCTGGGCTGGCAAGAGAAAAGAGAGAAGTATAAGTCAAAGGGTGTATGATACACTTTGAACATCTTCACCATCAAAACAGACCATAGAGGATTCTTTCAACTGAATTTCTTTGCAGTTCATGGTCCCAGGGAACAGATAAAGGTAAAATCTGAAGATGCATCTTTGTCCTCCCTGCAGGAACTTGGACCCCAGATACCCATCTCTTGGGCATTGCTCCCTCTGGCTGTAAACATAACAGGCTCATAACAGCTGGATTACAGCAGCTGCTGACTGTAACTGGGAAGCAGATGCTTACTCAGACATCCTTTCACAGCCCACAACAAAGTCATCATACACTGTGCATTTAGGGATTTAACACATTTCAAGAGCATGGCCATGCCGGATGCCGCAGGCACGAGGGGTTCAGAGGCCACAAAACAGCAGAATGACAATGCCAAAGCTGAATGTCTCTTAGTTACACTTGAATAAGGGACAGAAGATCAGGGCTGAACTGTGCAGGCAAAGAGAGACAGACCACCCCTCACCTTGAAAGGCCATAAACTGTATCAGACATAATGCATAACGAGGAGCTGAGTCACCAGGTGAGAAGTCTGGACAGGACTGCATGAAAACTGAACAGCACAAGGTTGGAGATTAAAGTTGTCCCGATGCCAGAAAGAACAGGACACAGTTTAAAGGCTTTAACGAACAAACCATTCTTGAATAGTTATTTGGGGAAAAAAAAACCCCAAATCTTTACAACTTCCTAGAACTTCCCGTTCTTTTTTCCCCATCCACATTCTCTGCGGTAAGCTTTGCTCACTAGCCTGGAACTACCTCCTAGCAGGGAGAAAAGCCAATTGTTTTCATGCAGGGCCTTTCCATGCAGAGTGCCTTAAGGAAAAGGGGTGTTTCCACTCAGTCTCTGGTTTGCACACCCCAAACTGGCACCTGTACCACCGCAAAGCAACATGGACTGTGGCCCAGAGCCAAGAGCTGCCATCACCAGTAACTCCACAGTCCCCTTTCAGACCTGATGGGATGCATAGGATGAAAATTGTTGGTGAGACCCCGCCTTCCTCAGGCTGCTCTGCCTTCTCTAACCCAGTTCTGAAAAGGTTCTGCTCCTCATGCAGGCCTCTACACACAGCAATTGTCTTCTAATCTGTTCCTAAGGAGCTGCCACAGAACAACATCCAAGAAGAAAAGCCCAGTCCTGTACACACCAACTAAACACTTACATCTCCCTCAAATCCATTTTCCTTCCCCAAAGCCCCTGTGAACACTCCATCCCAAAGATAAAGATCAACTGCCATCATGTACAGTTTCTGGATATATGAGATTTTCTTTCCTCTGGGGAAACAGGTACATAAACACGTTTTGGGAACAGCCTAAATGACAAATTCTCCTGCATGTTTTCCCTCTTTCTTCACTGCTACTTTACCTGAATGTCTTTTGAGGTGTCTTTTGAGGCACAAAGAAAAATTCACTCCAAACGAACTGGTCTAACTCCTACTGGCTTTAACGGAGTAACTGCTCCACACCACAGGCAAACTGGAATTCACCAACCTGTCTGGAGACAGTCTGCAAGGCAACTGGTGTGAGGCCAAAAGCAGAACTTCACCTTTATCCTACAGCCAGCATCAGAGCTGCCTGCATTTGCTCTGCCTTTTCTTCCCGATGCTGGCTAGTTCACCCCTGCTCACGTCGATAACCAAGGCCTTCAGGTTGAAATGAATTAGATTAGAAATTACTTTTTTGATTTCACACTGCTTTTTTCAAAGGCAGCAATGGCATTTGCACTTCTAAGTGCCAACCAGCTACAGGTAAAGTGCAGAGTAGTGCTCAATTAAAGCCAATTGTAATTAGATTGGCCTACTTTGGTACGAGTTTAGTGGAACTTCTCTCTGCCAGATGAACTGCACAGCTTCATGAATCTGAAACAGTCAATCCTCCTTACTACCCAGGGGATCTGTCTTGTATCTTGTTTACTACACCACTGAGAGTTAGGACAGCCCCATAAAGCTGAGGGGACCAAAACAGAGCTGGGCACACAACTCGTTAACAAGGGCAGACCAAAAGTACTTTGCATCCCCATGGCACCTGGCATCTGCCTCTCCAGGTACAGGAGTGAAACCTCCCTCCCTCCTCCCCTTCAGTTCCATTCATCTGTAGAGTTCACTGAAAGGATGCATTAGCTCCCTGTCAGAAACCTGCACGGGACTGGGAATGTTACCAGAGTGGTAAAATTAGGCCCAGTTTGGTTTAACACCTTGAGACCACCAAAGGTCCATCAGCTTCAGTTCCCTGAAATTCGATCACAACCTCTTTTCTCCAACCAGACCTGCACTCAACAGACAACATGGGGACACTGAATCTGCCTCTACTGCACATTTTTTACTTTAATCTTAAGTAAATGTCATCAGAACAATTTAAGGAAATTGGGAAATTAAAAGAGGCTGTCTCCCTCCGTTTCCTGATGGTATAAAAGCTGATGAAGTTCAGAAAATAAATTCAAGGTCAGAGACTCCATGAGTCAAACACTTCCAAGGTCACATGAAGATCCCTATCAATTCGTGCTGTCCTTGCATAATTTGCAAAATTTGCATAAAACAAAGAACAAAGGCCAGAAATACATACATAATCATAAACCGAGGTGAAGAAAAACAAATGAATGATAGAAAAATAGGACAGTTTTATGACCTATCAAATCAATCTACTGAAATATTTGCATGTTCATGATTCTGACCAAGATGTGCTTTGAACACAGCTAAAAGAAAATTGCTTATTGCAAACAAAGATTAGTTTTCCAAAAGCTGACAATCTGGAAAGCAATATATTCTTCATCAACTGTAATAGTAGGGAACTTTGTTTATATTGGACACTGCTGGAAAAAGGCAGCAGGCACAGGAAAGAGATGCAGGAAGCCCGAGAGCATTTATGCATAATCTGTAAATTGCTTTCAGGTTTGAGTTAGTGCAGCTCAAGCCTGACTGACAAAACCTTATCTGAAATCTACAGTTCATAACAAGGCAACACTCGGCTTCTCCTCGGAAGACTCGCACAAACCATCCTCTTTACCCCTTTGGCCAGGGAGCACAAGCAGAAAGGTATGAAGGACAACGACGGTGCCTGCGCTATGAAGTTCCAGGGGGATTCGTATTTGATAGAGGACAAGTCTTCCAAAGTTTCTGGAGTGTTCTCTCCATCCCAGAATTGTGACACGAGGCACCTCCACACACCTTAATGGGAATGCAGCAGCTTCCCACGTGGAGCGGTCAACTGCCTGCCTTGGCCCCCATCTCCGCTCCGACTGGGCCGTGCCGGGTGACCACAAGAAACAGCGACCAAAGGACAGGCGGTACCCAGGGGCTGCCCTCTTTTACACCCTCTGCACATTAACCATCAGCCCGGGTACCAGAGGGATCACAACCCTTCCCCAACAGTTGCATTTCACCCTCTCCATCTGCCGCTTTTCACTCAAAAGCTACAACCGTGACTGCGACAGCTAATACACAAAGCTCAGGGATCGGATGCTGCATGCCGGAAGGCTCACTGTGGCAGTGTAAATATTTATGTAGATGTTTCGGCTGCTAGACTATTATTCATGGATTCACAATTTCTGCGTGTGTAACTCCACCATGAAACTCAGCAGCGGATACGCATTTGTGGCAATTTTGTGGCGGTGATGACCGGTCTGAGAACGAGGCTAATTCTAACTTGTGCTCTGCTGATGCAACCTGCTCTTTTCAGTGCTGGAAAGTGGTTTATTATGAGAGTATAACTTCTTAATGACTGCATCAGTGTCATTTTATTGCAATAGCACTTAAAATTTTCCACACAAGGCCGAAGGCATTATCATACTTGGCACTGTCCAGTGGGCAGAGCCTTTCTCCAAAGAGACCACAATCTAAAGGTGAGGAGGAAAAAAAACCACAACCCAAGGAAACCCACACTAGTGGGGGGCTGGGGGTTTTGCAGAAAACCATCTTCATCCAGGGGCACAACCAATTCCTCAGCGACCATGGGTACAAGTCAGCCTTACTCGTCTTCACTTACAACACTTGCATCGTGCAACATACACCGCTTGAACAATGTAAACACACGCATCAGCTTCAATTCTGGCTCATGTGCACAAGGAAAACGATGAAATATTTACTCTGCAATATGCTCACAGAAGAGCTGCATTTCTAACAGAAATATGGGCTGCCTGCGGCATTTTATAATACACAGTTAATCCACATGCCACAGCACTTAACATGACTGGACACTTAAAAAAATAAATATCAGCTGAACGCAGCTCTGGCTGCCTCTTGTTTAAGGAGGAAAGCTGCAAACCCCTCAAGCTTCACTCTGGGCTATCCATCAGCCTCTTGCCACAAGGATGGCAGGATGAATGTCCTTGTACTCAAAACCCAAGACTTCTTTTGACAGACCAAGCTACATGACAGGGGACAGACACTAGTGGGGGGTTTATTTACACTGTACATCTGAAGTTGTTCAGACACATGAGCATAGGACCGTTCTGGTGTCAGTCACTCCACTTTAGTGTGGCCTCTGTCTAATGCAGCAAGGCTAGCTGAGCTCTGGAGCAGAACCAGTTCCCCCCAGTGACTACACTGTGGGTGGCATGAACTGGCTATCACATCTTCCACATCCCATAACTGGCAGTCATGATGGTCACTGCACATTGATCAGAGCCAGCCCGGTTACATTTACAAAGAGGAGACTCCTCACTGACACATTCATAGCAAGGGAATTTTGTTATTTCCTTCAAATGAGCACACATCCACGCAGAAGCGAGCTGCCTTGGCTGCTGCGTCCTTCAAGCCTCCGGCTGGGACTGGGCTTCTTCACTTGACACAGCATTTCAGCAGCTCTACAGACTCACTCATACATTCAAATTCTGTCGCTACAAATCTTCACCAAGTTGTCAGAATCTAAATAACAAACAAGGCATTGTCTGACATTACAAGTGCAAAGGAAGCGCCTACAAAACATTACCTTCTGCCCACTTCAAATTCCTTAAACTTACCAGGCCAGATCCACGGAGGCGTAAACCAAGGAAGTGTTCTAACCAATGTTGATTTACACCACACTGATATCTAAAAAAGCAGTGCTTTAGAGAGAGGGAAACAGAATTTATTTCTGAAGTGCTTCCTAAAATGCAACTTGATGCACTTTGTTTCTCAGCAGGGAAGAAATCTAATTTAGCAAAAACACTGATGGATGGTCACTGCACAATCCAAGAGAACACATATCACATCACACACTGACTCGCTCTCAGCCATATCATCTGCTGGTGATCCATGGCTGTCGTCGCCTTAACGCAGTAGGTTTCGGTACTGTCATTTTCTTTAGTTATTGTTACTTAGTCAGAAATGTTTCTATTTTGTTTTGTTCTAGATGGTGCAATGGAGAAGATTAACATAAAAAAACCCTTTCCCCAAGAAAAGAGCAATCCGTAGCCTGCAGACACACAAGCACATTCCATCCTGGTGTAAAACCTCAGGGCCGAATCCTGCTCGTACATCAGTAACTTCTCAATTCTTTCTACCTACATCACTGTCCAGAGCCATCCACCTTCATGTCAGAGTCCTTCAAACTGAGATGCTACACCCCAACTGGGAAACAGCGCTCAAATGCTGACAGGGGCTTTCAGCACCCTGAGAGCATGCCTGGAGCTCAAGGCGGAGCTCAGCGACCGTGACCCAGCGAGAACTGCCGAACCCCGTGCGGAAGCGCCCCGCTTTCTCTGTGGGATGACACGCATGAAGCCACACAACCCCCTTTCGCCTCCCCACGCAGCCGGCACCTGCCGCCGCACAGCAGCGATACTGCAGGTCCCACCCAACACGCTGCGTCACGCACAGGCACAAACCCTGTTCTGAAAAGGAGTGGGTTGTGAAATGTTCACAGCCAGCTCCTTCACACAGATCCTTCCACAATCTCATCCCCAAAAGGAACAGACTGATAACTCACCTCTTGTACTGAACAGTTCATCTTCAAGAACTCCAGTGGTTTTAATCACTGTTTGATCTGCCATCTAAATAGGAAGTAGGTCCGTTTTCCAATGTTTACTGTTTTGAATCATTTATCAGCAGCTAATTACGCTTCCTTACATAGTAGTCCTATAAATCATTCCAGACAATCACAAACTAAGTAGTTTACCCACAGCCTCGCTTTGACTCTCTTGTTCATACAATTTAAGTGAACAAACAGGGGAAGTACCTTCTCACGTCATAAATCTAAGCCTTGTTTCCCTAAGTATTCACCTTTTCATAGTTTTAACTTAACCTACAGTCTTATATCAAAGCCTTCTGGGTAATAAATAATGCAGAGACATTCCATTAACTATAACTTTTAATCTAAAGGCAGTGGATCCAAGCACATCATCAAGGGATGATTTACATCTCCAACAGCCAGTGCCTTTTTCCTTCTGAACACACGGAGCGACAAACTGAAGAACATGAGGGCAAAGAACATGCATTTTATCTGAATCCAGCTCATGCCACTACTGCCAGGCCCAGAAAGAATTATAACATCCACCTCCAATCAAAGCAGCACGTGCATTTTCAGCTGGATGGCCCAATACGGCAAACCAAACCTACCATTCCTGAAACCACCTCAGTCACCTCTGGGTCTCTGGAGAGAGACATCACTTCCCTGCCATTCCAACAGTCTTTCACTCCCACTCCGTCATCACTTTCTGTCCCTTCCAGTGCTGCCCAGGCTTTCAGACTGCTAGGGCAGAGCTCTGCTACAGCCAGGCACTGTTCCAACGCCAGCGTAACAATGCATCGTAAGCGCTTCCCAAGTGGAAGAGAGGAACAGCAAAGATGATGCTGGAGTGAAGATGCTGTAATAGCACATTCAGTTTCTCCCACACGTGCCTTCCCTTGCTCTCTCAATCTAAAAATTTGACTTGGACAGTTACGCAAGTTTCCTGCATATATATGGGATTTCTAGTCACGTGAGTGACCTTCGAGTTCCCCAGCAAAAGCTCCAACCAAACCACATTACAGCTGGAAACTGCAAATACTGGCATAGGAGAGGAAAGGCAAGTCTGTAACTTCCAGCTGTCACCCCACTACCCTCACGCACTGCCACGCTGCTCCGTGACCACGTAACATTTCCAGCATGTCTCAGAAATGATGCATACTTCAGATTAGGAGAAGCCTATACGAAAGCGTCGCAGCTCTCCGTTTCCTTAATGTTTGCCCGAGATCCCCCTGTCATTACTTCAGACCATGGCACTTCCTCCTACCTACACTGGGCTCCAAGAACAGTTCACTCTCCCCAGCCATCTCCTCCCAATACAGGGGGTTTTCAACCTGCAGCTCAAACCCATCTGTGAAAGGCGAGAAAGGCAAATAGCCTCACGTCTACCCTTTTAGCTTCTCTAGGAAGGCAGTAAGCCCCTCAGTAGGAATAAAGGCACCTATCAATGGAAGCCAGCAGATCCCGAAGTGTTGGAAAGGCTATTACAGACCAAATGAGTCCAACCTGCCCAATGCTTCCTTCTTCAGTGATGTTTCTGAACTCCCAGTGAGGTTCTGGACTCTCCTCAGCCATTCCATCTGTCCTGAAGCGTGAAGTCCAAAACCAGACCTAGAGCTGCAGCTAAGCCCAAGCCTGAGCACTGCCACATCCACATGGCTGGGCTGCCAACTGTCACCCCCACTGCCACCTTTCCCCCTCTACACCCAGCTAACCTCCTCTGAAGGAGGATTTTCTCCTTTATTATACTTTGGGTTTATATTTCCTGACGGAACCTTGACAGGGCACATACTTCCAATAGCAAGGGCAGAGGAGCTCTGACATGCTGCTGAGGAAAAAGGAAAACGGCCGATTTCAGGTAACATCAAAAGCCATTGCAGGACAAAACTTGAAATCCCAAGAACATGACACTGCACATATGTCCTGTCTCACAGCTGCACTGCGGTCCCCTGACATGCTGAGAGGCCAGAGACCTCAGCTGCTGGGAAGTAATGCCTCATTTGGTTAAGCTAGAAATTGCCTGAGATAGGATGCTGGTCATCGCAGCAGCTGCCAGATTTTCCCTTGAGGCCGAAGTCCTCTGCTCTTAGCAGCAGGAGAGAGGGAGGGTAGTGTGGGATGCCGACCTGACACAGGCTGTCCCCTGCCAGCTTGCTTCATCCCTGCCCTGGAATGACCTGGAAACAGAAGGGACAGACCTGAGTCTTCAACACCCTCATCAGATGATTTTTGTTATTTAAAACCAACCAAACAACAGATGGTCATCGAGGGGGAACCCAAAATCATCCTATTGTGTAGCTGGTGAAGACTTGGGCTGTTCTGCAGGGAAGACATCACAGAGATGTGATGAGAGAGACATCAGAGAGACATCACAGGGTCCTGCTGGCTTTCCCCAGGTACACGCTCCATCTTCCTCCAGCACCCCTGCAGATTGATATGCCACTCCGCTATCTGAACGGCTTGCAGTCTAAACAGAATCAAAGCTAGCTAGAAAACAGGGCAAGCATTTAGGAGTAAGATTTGTACAGAGTGTGGGGAAAGAGGAGATGAATTCCCTCCTATTTTACTGCTAGAAGGGGAGGCAGGGGGGCATAAGGACTAATAACATGATAATAAAAAATTGCTTTGCAGTTATTTTAATAAGCATCTAGAAAATCCCCGCTAACACGTGCTTTTTAATCTAAGCAGTACCAAAGTAAATACTAGAGAAGTCTGTGTTTACGAAGACCCATTAATGAAGATATATTTTCCTGACCGTTTAGTAAATACTAGAGAAGTCTGTGTTTACCAAGACCCATATATTTTCCTGACCGTTTACACCAGTGACCTTAAATCTTCCCATTTTATTTGTGAAACTCAAGTTAGCCAGCTGGAGAGACGCAGGCATGCATGCCACTTCACACACCCCACCGATCCAGTATCCAGCAGGCAGCCACAGACACTGTGTTAGAAAACATTTCAAACACACAAGACCAAAAGTTTAACGTGGCCAATTCTGATGAGGAATCCAACTACTAAGTTAGGAATTACTCCGTGACACAGAAGGCCTCCGCATCTTTTCACCGAATCTCAGTTTTCACCATCTTCCTTGAAAACAGGGCAACAAAGGGCATGCTGACTGCTTCATCTGGAAGGCTCCCGGAACAGGCAGGTGTGGAACTGAGGAGTGAAAGGGGCCCTGCCTGGCCTAACCGCATCACGAAAGAAGAGGGTTTCCACATACTACTGACCTGCAGAGATCGCATTTTGCCAAGCAAGTGGAGGCTGTTGACACAAGGAACGCACGCAGGAAGAAAGAAAACCTTGAACCTTTTAACAACGAAAAAGGCATCGGAATCTCGTCAGCAAGGCTAAATCTACCACAGCTCACCCTGCTCCAGAGTCAAGCTTTATCAGCAGTTACTAGTGAGGATCTGCCACGCTGGCATCTCTCTCTACTTGTGGAAACCAGAGTAAGGGATTCAAGAGTAAGATTCCTTGCATCAGTTGAAGATCTCTGTTTCTTCCCACTTGATCTCATACAGTAAGGGTCGCGTAGACCAAAGGCCGCGGTATGGCTCCATGAAGCGTTTGCAGTCAGTACAGAGCACAGAACTGGAAACATCTCCCACCCCCCACCTCCAGGCTGTGCTTTCTCTGCAGAAGGAGGATGATATCCCCTCCCAGTCCCATGGGGAACCAGCACATTTTTCACTTCAAATCAGAAAGAGAAGCACCTGGAAAAGGAACTGCATTTAGTTCATGAAACACACCCAGTTCAATTGCTGAGCTGCCCTAGGATGTAAGTCTCACAGCAGATACAGGAGGATCTGGAGCTTGTGGAGCCAGACTAAAGACCCAGCCTGTAACTCCTGCTGGGCTGCAGCAACCAAGGTGTCTTGGAACAAACAGCAGGCACTATCAAAACATACAATTCAGACCTGCATCCAAGCTACTGAGCCTGAGTGGGGCAACCTTTGCTGGCAGTAGGGAAATCTTAGCCTGGCAGGGGTACCCAGAACACCCTATTCCTGACTACAGCCTGAGCATAGCATGGCGCTAACATAGCTGTACCCTAATGGGATCCAAGCCAGCCTTTCCACAGCCCTGTGCCACATGGAAACAGCAGCACTGTCAACACCAGGAGGGGAATCTCCAGCACATTGCTACATTACACTGTGAACACACCTGCTGACTGTGAATCCCTGCCAGAGACACACCAGTTACAGAAGGTCCTCACTCTTCTGCCCTCCCATCAGCGTTCCTTAGCAGGCAATGTCTGCCCTATCCTGGATGAACACAAAAAAAACCCCAGTGACTCACTTCATGGGTAGCAAAAGGGAGAAAAAACCTTGTGCAGTGGCAGGCAGGAGTCGTGCAGTAACAACACACTCGGAGCTGTCAGCAAGGGAGACATGTTCATCTGTCCAGCACATCCAGATGTGTTTGAGATTCACACGTCCGCTACAGAGCCCCACACCACTGCCGTAAGCTTTCACTAAGCAGCCCAAACCAGCCACCTCAGCTTGTGCTGCTCTGCCTCCCTGCTGTACCCGGGTCTACCTACATGCCCACTCTCTCCTATGACAAAAGGGACGAGCAATACTTTATTTCACATCCTCTGCTCACGTAAGAATGAAGGACACTTGTTCTTCCGTTGCACTTCACAAGTTCCTCTGGATTTACCTTAACAGGGCTTTAAGCAACCCTGGCTGAAGTAACACACATATTAAGATTTGTAAAGCCCCCAAACAAACAAAAAACCTCCAAGGTAACTGCCCTAGGAAGAGACAAGAGCTTGATCACCAAAATCAAACCAAGCAGCCATAGCTGGCTATGCTTTAAACATACACTCAGGCTTCTCCCCCGGAGTTACTTCTAGAAGCAGCAGATCCACCTCTTAGTGCTGATGCTACGCGTTTTAAGTCTTGCCCCTCCATGACCACGGAAGGGTGTTAGACACAGCAGATTCAGTTGAAATTACGGCGCATCTGCCCTGCCATGGGAATTGTTCACTTGCACGCAGCCTACCCCACCCCAAGGGCATGGCGACGTGACTTGGCTGAAAGATGAATAAGCAAGGTTTCGAAGCCCCGCACACCACAAAGGTTTAGCTCCCAGGCAACTCTCAGCTCGTGTGATTTGGGCAGGACAGTAGCAGAAAGCTGTCTGTAGGTATTCAAGGAAGCCTGAAGGTCAAGAAATTAAGAGCAAGGCTTTGCAAGGCTCACAGAAAGGAGCTGTAGTATCTTTCATCACAAATTACCATTCTAACCAGCTCCCTGACAGCCCGCAGTACCGTCCCCAGCGCCGGGCTCACTGCAATCCGGTGACGTTGCTAGGCACGGTTGCTAGGCAAAGGCACACATACAACAGCTCAACTGCAGCTTCGTTACAGGGCAGCCTTAATGAAAAAAGAAAGGGGAGAGAAAAAATACCCTTGCTTTTCTAGCTATATATACATTTCTTTGAATGCTGAACAGCTAGTTAATAGAGTTTGGCAGTGCTGCAAACAAACTAGCTTTCTACTGCCTGGCTTCAGAGTCACAATTAATCCCTTTCCTTCCCTTCACAACATCCATGACTTCGGTATTCAGCAACACCAACTGTTTGGGGTTTTCTGCTGAATACTGGGCATTGCAGGAAGCCAAAGAAAGTGGTCTGGAAGAGGCAGCGGGAGACAAGAAGTAGCATCCCCACACCAAAGCAGGCAGGTGTGGCTGCTCTTACAGCAAGGCTTACACACCCAATTTGGGCCTGAATTTTGGCCTAGGGCCACTTAGCAGCAGGGCTCTGAGATGATGAGTCCAACAGCAACCTGTTAGGCAAAGCCAGAGGCTGCAGGTGTTTCCACGTAGCTGCAGGACACTGGATGTGGCCTCTTCTCTAGCACTGCACAGAGGAACAGACACTCATCCATCTGCTGGGAATCGAGATGACACTGTATTAGCCACCGCCAGGCCCAGAAGTAAGGGATGATTCTTAAACAGCAATAATTGAAGACTCAGAATAAAGGTTAGAGCCATGATGAGTCATTAATACAAAGAGCAGATAAATGAACAAGCATTGGTAGAAATAACAATAAGTAATGGGGTCTACCCCTTAGTCTGACAGGCTGCTCACCATTTACCTGCAGCAGATCTCCACCAGAATATTCCAGAGTACATTACCCAGATCCACTTAGAAGCACAGTTCATCTTGTAACATCAGCTGGAATGAGAAGCAAATTTCTGTGCTAGGAAAAGGGAGATTCACAGCACCACCAGGCAATAATTCTGCCATGCCGCAGGCAAAAGCCAAAGTGCACGCAGGGCCGCGGCCTTCTCCATGCTCTGCCGGGCCAAACAGACACAAAAGGGTCTCCACAAGCGCTGTGCTGCTGGGAGTAGCCATTCACAGCAATACAAAACCCAACCAAACAACTGGCTGATTAGCAGTTTCACACTCCCTTGCCTTGCGCTGCTGTAAGACACCTAGAGGTCCCCTCTGCTGTCCCATCATTAGGCATGCAACCCTCTGAAAGCCACCTGCAACCCCCCCAGATTTATGAGGGGACAAGACCCCAGACTCTCATTCCTCCCAAGTTGCTGGGATAAATGCAGAAGTCACTGTGTGTTGCCACGGCCAGTGCTATTCAGGAAGTCACACACACACTTCTGCTTTTCCCCCTCAAAGCAGTACTGATGCTAGCACACCCCAGAGATAGGCTGCAAAAATACCAAGACACAGGAGTGAAGTTGTCTTCAAAGAATGTGAAAAGGCACGATGCCTAGAGCACAGCTAACACACAGCTCCCTCACCATGCCACTGACGGAGCCGGGACAGCCGCCCGGCTCTGCTCTTGCTCTGTACCTGACGTTTACTGGGTGCACTGAGGACGTGTTTTAATACTGATATTCTCCAGCAGAAACTTAAAGCAATGTCTATCGTGGCCATGAATATCAGTGTTCGGAGCTTAAATTTTTTCACACCAAAATGGATTTTAGGAAAGAGAGGATATGCAAAAACCTCCGTAAGAAAGTATGGTCTGGCTGCCTCCAGTCCATCAGGGAACACACAGGAGAGGTTCAGCCCAGTGCTGGTGTGACTGGTCAGACAGGCTGGACAAGATGCAGAAACAGTCACCGAAGGCAAGTGTTCCTGAGTCCAACTTTGAGTTTGCGGAGCCTTGAACACACTGACTGACAGCTGGGCCCGTGCTCAAAGTCTCTGGCATATAAAACAGAGTTCTTTGCTGTTTTTTTCCTTAACTGCATTCACTGTTATATTCACAGAGTGGAAGGGGATGGAAGGGACCTCTGGAGATCATCCAGTCCAACCCCCCCTGCCAGAGCAGGATCCCCTAGAGCAGATCCCACAGGAACAAGTCCAGGGGCTCTGGAAAGTCTCCAGGGAAGGAGACTCCATCCCCTCTCTGGGCAGCCTGTTCAGGGCTCTGTCACCCTCACAGGGAAGAAGGGTTTCCTCATGGTCAGGCTGAACCTTCTGTTTCCCAGTTCATGGCCACTGCCCCTCGTCCTGTCCCTGGACACACTGAGTAGAGCCTGGCCCCATCCCTGGGGCCAGGAATGAGGCCAGTAGAGCCTGACACCCCCCCCTTCAGATACAGAGTCATCAGAGAAATGCAGTGATACAGCAAGTGACTACAAATTGGACCATAAAGCATACATACAGATGTGTGTTCATGTGTGCATACACACACAGAAATAAAAAGTTAAAGCTAAAAAGCCCTCCCAGTTATTACAGAGTCTCCATGCAGGCTTAGCAATCACACCATATAATCCCATTTACAAATATGTTAGCTTTTCAGTCCTGTACTTCACACTGGAAGATTTACATTAGAGCCTTTCTGCTTTGATGATTATAAACATTATTCTAATTTCCAACCTAAAATTAATTCACGATCAGTTTACACCCATTTGTTTTCATACCAACATTCCCTGTCAGCTTAAACAGCCCCTCTCTCTGTTTTGTTTTTACCTGGCCCTGACATATTTACAGACAAGTAAGATCACCTTGCAACCCGGTCTGCCAGGCTAAATAACTCCCATGCTTTCACTCTAAGGGCCTCCCTCCATTCCCCTCACCCTCCTCCTCCCAAGATCAGCCCATTTCAGTTTGGATTCTTGGAGTGCCAAGGACATCAGATGACTCCAATCATTCCAGTGAAGGTTCCCCAATGGCTTACAAAAAATCCTATCAACTCCTTCTCATCTCTGCTGAAATACTTGTTGGAGGTGTCTGCTCTGCAGTCACCCACACATCTACACTACAGCTTCTGTGATTTATCATCCAGAAGCTCCAGAGCTTTTCGATTACTCTTAGTGGAACGAGATTTCAGAAGTTAGGTCTCAAAGTACACACCGTGACCTTCACACCCCAAACAAGCCCAAACAACTGGCTTTCCTAACGCTCTCAACAATTCCACCCCTCACAAGCAGCCCCTCATTAACAACCTAATGAGCAGTAATTATCTGCAAAAGTTCACAGCTGCAGAAATTCCTGATGAAACTAGGAATCTTATGCAGACCATCCGTTACTTGAAATCACTTCCACAGCTCAGAGAAGTAACAGTTATCCCAATATTCAGCCAGAATGGCCCTTCCTCGAGGGATGTAATTTTCTCCCTTCAAAACTTTCTCTTTCAAAATTGTCTCTTAATCAATTTTGACTGCTCCCTTAGCACCACGACTCTTCTACATAGCCATTGTCAGCATAATAATAATACCAAGCACTTACATAGCTATTTCCATCTTCAAAGCACTTCACCAGCATTAACCAATTAATGCATGTTCTCCCCACGCTGTCTCTAGTGCGAGTAACAGCCTCGATGGGTTTTCCTGTGGCTTCGCTTCATGGCTTTTCAGTTGCCCCAATATCCTTCAACTGAGTCCCACTTTCAGCCTCCTTTGGAGCGTTTGTGCATCGCATTCCAAAGGGAGCCACAGCAGTGCTGCATCCTACTCTGGTAACGGGAGATGACCGTCACACCATGCAAGCTTGCACGATTTTTATTTGAAACCAAGAGTCAGCCTAAAAAAATATGGTTTAACACACGGTTAAGGCACTAAGACGGAACTTGGGAGGCTTCAATTTGACACTGAGCTCATGGCAGGGCATTGAAGAGATTAGGTGACTCTGCTGTGCAAGACTGCACAGAACTGAAATGTGTTTACCTAAGGACCACAAGGCCCTTTTCCAAGGTAACTTAACTGGACCAGGCTTACAAACATTTTTAATCACCCAAGAACCACAGGCAGATGCTTTGTAGCCTTTACAAATGCATCTGAGAGTTGCAGCAACATATCCTCTCAGAAAACCCCACTGGGCAAGTGCACACTTATTTAGGCATCTAAATATCCTTGCAAATCTTGCCCCAGGAGTCCAAAACTCAATGAAAACATCCACAATGATTCAAAGCTTAAAATTTTACTCGTTTTCTTTCTGCATCTGTAAAATGAACACAGTGAAGATTTAGTATTTCCCTACCTCCTGTCCAGACATCTATAAAAATTCTATAGGGCAGTCATGGGGTTTTGCTATCTACGATTCTTGATATGTGAATCTTGCGGGGCTACAGGTAAAATCCAGGACTCAGGAGTTTGATGTTGCACCCGGCAGCCCACCTCAACTCACAACTGAAATGAAAACTCGGAAGAGAAGCCAATTTGATGAGAAACATTTGTACTCCACTCCATTTTTATTCAGACTCATTTATAAGGTGCTAATTACCTGCAAAACAAATTTTTCTGTTTGTATTTCAATTATTTTCCAGTAAAAGAATATTTGCATTTAAATGGCTTATCCATTATGCTCCAACACAAACTCATTTTCATCTCAGGTGTTAAGACTTCTTTATCTCAAAAAGTGTAAGAAAGGTGAAATAAGGTTCAAGGTGAAATCCATCTCTCAAATCACAGCGAAGTTCTGTAGAAGATGGCACAGAAGAACCAACTTCAACTGTTCTGCCAATGCCGTAAGCAGCAAACGAGGCATCACTACAGTAACCAGCATCTTCTACTTCCAGATAAAAACCAACCCATCCCGAGTAAGCAGAGGTTTCAGTTATTAAAAGCTCTTCGCTCTCCTACCACACTTCTCATCTCCCCACGCTCTCTACAGAGAAATGTACCGTGCGTTTATGAGTGCTTTGAGATCTTCCAACAAAACACTCTGCCAGGCATTCGTATTATAACAGCCTGTACTTGTATCATCATCATTTGAATTACAACAAGAGGCAAACAGAAGGCAACTTCTCCGGGGAATTTTTGTTGGGATATAAATCCGATTTTTACTGATTCCGTTAACAGCAGTTTCACATCCACTTCCTTTAAATATTGCTGCACTTGGTATTTATTACCTAATGCCTACTTGTCACCTTGAGCAATCCATGAACGTCACCAGAATTCGACAGGAAATAGGAAAGTTAAAAATTCACTTTGCCCACTGAAACAAAAAAACCCACCCCACACCAAAAAAACCCCACAAACACAAAACCCACACACAAAACCAAACAGCCACATGCCCTAAACCATAAATAGTGACAAAAGTTTTCTAACAGATGCCCTGTAGAGGGAAAAAAAGCGAAACATGTCAATTACATGGAATTTTTCAGTCTCTTTACATGTGAATTTCATGTATACAAGAGCAAAAACAATGCTTCCCTGAAAGCTATCAGCTCTGGTTTAACCACAAACATCCCTTTGTCCAAACATCATCTTGGCAACTGATGGATACTCTGAAACTAAAAAACCAGACTTATTTTTATCCTGTTTATCCAATCTGCCACAACTTGTATATCAACATTCCCACTAGCTGCAGTGGATTCATCTACTCAAACACAAAGTCCAAGTCACTTCCACACGGTTCCTAGATCCTCTGACCTCCATCTATGGCTAAGAAACTCAGACCTTGCTTCCATTAACATTATATTGTGCTATTTTATTTTACTTTCACCTCCTCCATTCATTTAAAACCTCATTTTCACCCTTAGACATACTCTATTTAATCTTAGTTTTCAATCCCAAAAGCAGATCGATACCTTTCTTCTGCAATCTACACAGCTCTCAATCAAAGAGTTAACAAGGGGTGAATTGAATCGACTTGTAGGTTCAAATTGGGTGTTTTTTGTAAAAAGTTTCATTTGCTAACTGGACTCATGGAAAAAAAAGGGAAAAAACCTCCCCATAAGAGCCCCCAGTGCTAGATTTCTAGGCAAAAAAAGGTCTTAATTTGTTCCCTGGCTTAAGACCGTCACGGCACATAGTAGCAGCAAATGACAGACCCTCCCATACACCAGTATTTCTAGATCACTTTAAATCCAGTGAATAAACTTGCCCTTCCTAAGATGACTTCTTTCAGTTTGAACCAATTAGCTGTTTATGAAGAGGTAACAGCATGGGCCTTGCAGGCTTGTCTCCTGTACCTTCAATCTTGTCTAGGTGAAGAAATCAGCACCCTAAGTGCTCCTGAAAGAAGATACCTTGGTCTGCGAGACACCGTGTCAAGACAGCAGATGACACATCTTCACGATTAAGACCTAAGAATTTCACCCAAAAAGCCACAAGGGTTTCACCGTGCTTTAGCTCTGGCTTTAATGGAGATACTGTCCGTGGTATCTACCCAACAACGGCAATAACGCCCCAGCACTATGGGGGACAAATTCCCTATCCTTCAAACGCTCGTTATTTCAGCGGGCAGACATTATTTTAATATTAACAGACTGAGTACTTCTCCAAGTGGTGCTTAACTTTAATGAGAACATCCTGGGACGCTTGCTGACAGATGTCCAGTGTCCACAATCAGTGTCCAACCTTTCCCTAATGGAGACAAAACAACAATAGAGGGATATAAACAATATGCTGCATGATGCAAGTAGCATCTTTAAAAATGGCATCAGCTTTGGAAAAGCACCAGGCTCATTATCCTTCTGAAGACAAGATCTCCTTTCTGGGAGAAAATATATTTTTCTTGATACTATTATTGGGTGTATCAAGCGGGAAAGGAACACAGAGTTGTGCCTTTGTTACAGAGGGAGCAAGCTTCCATTTTCCATCCCTCCAGCTTTGTATTGACCACTCACCGATGTCAGACCAAGCGCCTGTTACAAAGGACCAGATCCTCCTTTGCCCAGCAGCAGCGAGAGAAGGGAATGATCCTGCTGACAATACTGGAGCTACAGAAATGTGAAGGAGGCGGGGTGGGGAACAGTGAGACCCAGTACATCCTTACATTCCCAGTCTCCCAGACCAGCTTTTCTGGAAGACGCTGAATTTGCCAGCGAGCACTCCTTGTTCCAGCTAGGGGAGCGGCACAAGGCAGCCCTCCTAACAGGCGATTAGATCGCAAGAGTTCGGGAACACGCACAGATGCCGGTAACAACAGCTCAAAACAAAAAAAGCGTAGCAAGGGGAGAGCGTAGCAAGGCGTAAGCCATCCCACAACAGCACATCATTCCCCGCTGGAACGTTCTTCAGCAAACGTGCTGTGAACGGAAATCCACTCATCCTGCTGTCAGGCAATAAGCTACACCTCAGGCCCGCTGGCTCCAAAAGCCATGACAGATGCCATGAAAATATTTCGAACTCTGCTTTCACTAGTTTAACTAAAAAGAATTGCTAAACTGCCAATAAATAACAGCACCGTAATTAGCAAACAACTTCTCTATTTGATCTCCCCCATCCTTGACACATTCATCTTCATAACACATGAAATTAGTACTGTTTTTCCACCCTGTACACAAGAAGCTGAAGCTCACACAATCTAAGCAACGACGACATCAAAGCCAACGAGTCTGTGGCAGGTTAAAAACGGAAGGCCCAAGCCCATCCTTCCTGCCAATACTCTGATTTTGCTCAAGACCAGTATCCAACTCCATGATGCTTCTGGCAAATTCTTAGTCTGCTACAAGTCTCCCACCTTCCCATCTATACCGGAGTACACCAGGGTTTTAAAAGCTGCACCGCTGTTTTCTGGTGAGAGGCACAAATGTGGGTATAAACATATAAAAAGCTGTGCAAGCGATACAGCGCGAGTTACAGAAGGAGCTGAACAACCTCTGCAAATACTTGCTGGAACAAAAGCGGCACTTGATTATATTTCTGACTGGTTTTTGCTATGAGTACTTTACTTGAAGTTCAGCAGCAGACAGACAACTTTCACCTCGGAATGTCATTCACAATTAATCCCAAATTGTACATGAAATGGTTGAATTCACTCCATGCAATCAAGGGAGAGAACCAAGAGCATAAAACTTGTGTAGCTAATCAACCTAGAGCAATTTGTATCTGCTGAAAGCTTCTCACAAACACCCAAAGATCTCTCTGCAGAATAAAACTGTAAATCATTTTAGGATTTTGCAAATTCTACTTATCCCCATTTTACAGATGGGGAAGTGAAGCAGAGTGACTAAGGCTCACACCCTCAAGGATTTGTAAGTGCCAGCAGCCATGGAAAACGGCAAGAACTGGGCTTTAGTGACTTCCGCAAGTCAAGAGAGAGTGCGTGCAAGTAACAGGAGAGCACTGAACCGGAAAATCCTCAGTTGTGGTTAATTCTCTAGCTGTGATTAACTCATCTTCCTTCTCTGTTTCAGTACTTCCCGCACCTCCTAATCCAGCCAGCTCTGGGCACTGACGGGGCCAGGATTATCAGGGCTGGTTTGGTGAAACGGGCTGCTGGTCTGCACCCCACTGAACCGACAGCTGAGAAGCACCTAAATTCTTTACACTGAAAGAAAAGTAGGTAGCACTAAGGCAGGTGGATGAAACCCAAATAAAGCCATTTCATTAGGACACTGCCATGGTTTAACCCCAACCAGCAACTGAGCACAACCACAGAACAGACAACATTCCAGAGAGCTAGCAAAAGCCAGAGGCCAGAAGAACCAATCTTCCCTTTCTGTGGTTCTAAAATGCTCTGGATAAAGACACCTGTATTTGATATTCATTGTTGTTTTATCTGCCTTGAAATGGGAACTGCAGACATTTTGATAAATGGATTCAGAAATTGTTCTGTTTCAGTGTAACAACTGTAAAATGCCTTCACATCCGGCTCGCACAGATATGGCTCAGACCTCATCTGCGGAGAGAAAGCATCTCAAAAACACGTCGGAAGCAACAGCATGGCACGTTGGCACGTCCGTGCTGCTGCTCAGCAGGCACTAACACACAGGAGCGAGAAGACCTTGCCTCTGTTCCTAGGTCTGCTAGCAACCCGCTGTGACCTTGGGCAAGTCTCTGCCTCCAACCTTCCCTGCACTTCGAGCAGAACATCTCTGGGCACGGACCACGGCTGCCCACCGCTTCTCTAAGTAACGAAGCAGGAGGAGCAACACCTCCTGACATAGAGGGAAGGAAAAAGAAATGCCAGCAGGGTATAGGATGCTGTTTATTTCCTTCTGGTTACAGATGGAGAGATAGAGCTGCCTGCTGAGGCCACCAAGGATTACCACAGAGGATGCCCAACTGCCAGTGCGGGTTGAGGTACCAGGCTTCTGTGAGAACTTGGCTGCAGCTCCAGCCCACGAGTCCTACACAGCAGCACTCTTATGGCCAGTCTGACGTACTCACGAGCATAAAGCTGTTTCCTGGTGACACCGGTTGCCTTTCTCCTGTACTGTCCTTACAGAAGCCTGGCTTACGGAGCGGACTTCCAGCAGTTTGGTCAGAAAGCCCCTCCGTGTTGTGGTCTCCACCCGTTATCTTCACAGTCCTCCAACACTCAAGAATCACATCCAATATTCCTTGATAGCTCAGACAGTACACTCTTCCAGGCAAGGGCTGCCCCCAACTCCATGTTTACACCACACTAGATGTGTGAGGACCACTGCTCACGAAGCTGCTGAGTAGACCATACTATAAATACACTAATCCCACATACTGCACAGTGGTTCTTAAAGGCCTTCAACTCTAAATACCAGGTCCCCCCAAACCCAGACATCAGTTCATTTCCAAATAGATTTTTGCAATCAATAATGGGGAAGGATTATTTTTTTTTAATTACTCCCCTACTGCACATCTCCCTGGCAACCAGAGCTGCTGCAGGCCTCACAGTTGCAAGACCTTTCTCTTCCAGCAAAGGTCACACACCATCAGATCTCCCTACTCCACGATGATTCTGACCTCTCAGAAATTACTAGCACCAGCAGGACTCAGACACAGCCCCCAGTTCTCTTTCCATCCAGCAGACAGTGGTGTGCACACACAAACCAGGCAGTTAGTTTATTGCTACAGTGGTGTTGCCTGCACCTCCTAAGGGCAGAGAATTCCTGCAACCTGTAGTGCAAGGGACCAAACCAGGGAACACACCTGACCCTGGGAAGAAAGAACGAACACCATGGACACCTTGTTCAGTGTCAAGTCACATTAAAAAAAAGGGGAGGGGGGAGAAAACACCCCAAAAATCTCTTTTCAACTTTCATGCAAGTGAGAGATAAAAATTACATCCAAGCTCCCTGCAGCATACTGTCTGCATTCTGGCTGTGTCCATGGCAGCAGCAAAGAGAATGAAACAGAGTTAATTTGATTTCTTTAATCAATGGGATTTTCCCAATTACACATTAACCACTATCAGATCAGTCTGCCACTGCATAGCATGGCACAAGCCTATATATTTTGCAGATTACTGCAGTGCATCATGTTTATAGCAAGCAAAGTACATCGATTTCCATAATTGCACTGTACTTCACTCCTCCAGAAACACTGAGTAAACACAGAAACTGTGGGTGCTACTATCACTTTTTCTAATCTCCGTATCTTGACTTCTTTGAAAGCAACGCCAGCACCTACTTCTCCAAGCAGGCGCTCACGCCACCCTCAGCCTCAGAAATAACCCTACAGTTGCACTGAAAGCACCTCACAACAAGCAGCTTCACGCTCCTTTGCGGGTAACGAAGACCAAAACAGGAAAAGCAATCTTGTGTTTAAGGCTGAGACTGGCCTGCTTGCAGCTCTGCCACAAATTCCCCAAACGACCCTGCGCAAGCCCCTCGGTACCCCAAGCTGCTCTGCACCCAAGCGCTGCTCCGCGGGGCAGGGGCGAGGGCAGCCTGAGGGTGGGTCAGGCTGCACAGAGCTGAGCATCCTCCCACCCCTCTCTACCCAGAGTGGAGCAAAGGCAGTACTCAGTGACACCCCTCCTTCAAAGCACCACTGCAGACAAGTGTGGTGGAAAAGGACTCGTATGTGGCTTCTGTGGCCTGGCACTTGGAGATCCAGGCTGGATGTGGCTTTGAGCAACCTGGTCTAGTGCAAGGTGTCCCTGCCCATGGCAGGGGGGTTGGAACTAGATGATCTTTAAGGTCCCTTCCAACCCACACCATTCTATGATTCTATACTGAGCTGACAGCAGCAGTGCTTTCTCTGCTACTTCCACAGCCCCTCAAGTCCTCTGCACTTTCCACAGACACAGGTTAAGAGTGCTTCATTAGGGAGTCCTTGAATTCCTCTGCTCTGAAAGAGGCTACCAAAGCTACTGGATGGTATCATACAAGCCTCATTGGCTGGACTTACGCACCGTAATATCTAGCTGACAAGTATTAAGGGCACATATTAGAATTATCAATAGATATATTTAAGGGAAGCATCTGGATAAGCAGTAATATACAGACTTCATTAAACCACTGAGCTAGAATATAAAACCCCAGTTAACATACAGGATTGATGAGGTCTCCTCTGTTCCTATGGCCAGCCTTTCTGGGTGGAACAAAACACTTACCTGGTTTTAAATCCCTTTAAAGCCTGATGCTGTTAACCTTCCCATCATTCATCTGCACCCACAGAGGCTGCATTTGGGTATTAGAGCCAACACATGTGATTACACTACCTCTGACATTTCTGGCTGCTGTATATGTCAAATAGACAACTCAATGCTGGACCTACCAATCCAAGCACTACAGAGTCCTTGTTACTCAAATTAATCATTTCGTTTTTATAGCCCTTGAAGTCCCATCTTTCCCCTTCCATTTGAATTAGCTCTACTTTCTGTTGAGGCCAACGGTAATTCAAATCTAGGCCCATTCAGGTATCTCTGAATGCCTAGACACATGGAGGATAGTAAAGCAGCATCATTTAAAATCCACTCAGCTAAAGCATAGCTTTGTTATAATTTCACTAAAGCCTATGAAAAATTACCCCAGCCTTATGTCTCAGGATACTTTTGATAAAAATGGTTAGTAATACATCTCTTGTAATACTATGGGCACAGACTCATCTACTGCAGCTTTCTCCCCAAAACCTTCACACCAGCTATACAATAGTTGTTTTTCAGTATGCATAGCAGTAAGAGGTCAAAAGGTTAGCTGCACAGTCCTAACAAAAATCTCAAGTCCAAATCCAGTACTGGTTGAGCCTGAGAACTATGCATCCTTTCCAGCTCCAAGGAGGGTCTATTAGAAAACCAGCTCAGGGCTTAGCTGCACCTGATGGAAGCAGCACAGAGACGAGACTCACCCTTCAGCCCAAGTGCTTTGTTGCTACAGCTGAAGTTACACAGGCAGTGTTATAGAGGTTATGCTGCCCGACCTTCTCCCAAACCTCTCTAACCCTCAACATTAACAGTCTCCTCTGGTCAAGATCCGTGCCAAATTTAAGTAGGAGTTGGGGGAGCATCCACAGGAACATAAGCACAGCTGTGCAGCCTGGCATTTCACAAACAACTGGGCTCTCCAGCACCAGAGCAATGCAGCAAGCACCAAGCAGGAATTCAGCAGATCCACCTGTGCTCCAGGCATCTGCAAGTGGTTAACAGCAAACTGGGGCAGGGGCAGAATTAGCCTTCACTCATCACTCAAAGCAGACGGATAAGGCAGACACTTCTGCACAGGGACACGTATTCTCTATGGCAGGGATACTAAATGATCACCTGATAACAGCTCGACTATACGGAACCCTAAACCACCTTGGCAAAAAGCATACCCGCTGGGAGGTATGGCAGACTGCCTGGATCACATTCCCGGTGCCCATTCTGACACGTGCCTTCTTTTGACAGAAACTCCTAGACAACTGGAAGGCAGCCACGGAGGATCAGTTGCACAGACATCCACCTCTGTACCACCGCAGGCTGGCTCGGCTGGGAACCATCAACCACAGAGTACAGGGTTTCCCTGCGAGGTATCAGACATGACACAACTCAGAGGCAAGGAAGGCTTGAGCTTCGATGTTCTTCAGCAGCACTGAGAGGCCATGAAACTGCCTGCCTACGGTGCCACAGCATGAACTGTGACCCAAACATCCCAAGCTTGAAGCAAAGTCCTAGCTACCACACAGCAGTCTTCTAGCAAGGGCTCCTCTTCCCCCATCCTCCCCTACCCATCCTGATGTGCACGTAGTTCCATGGAGGAAAGCATGCTGAATTTGGATGTTCTTCACTGAGAACTCAGACATGTGCGCAGCAGGGTAAAGGGATATAGTACATGCAATTCACTGCAGCCAAATCTGAAGGCCATGTGGTGACCCAGCCTCATCCACACAGGGCCCTGGAGAGGAAAGGACAGGGTCCTATTCTCCTCACTTGAGGGTCACCTACGTTACAAGGGCAAGGAGGCAGGTACAGCAACAGGACACCTTCCTTCTGTGTTCCCAACCTCTCCAAGGGCCAAGAAGCCAGCCTGATCCCAAGCAAAAGAGCTGGACCCTCTAAACATTTTCCATACATGACTCCTTTCCAGCAACAAAAGGCAATAGCAAGACATGAACGAGTACATGGGAATCATTCATTCCATTTAGCACCAACAATTCCCACTGCTATAGCAATAGTAGGACTTGGACCAAAACGAATGCTCAGCTATTGCCGTAAAATAGTGTAGTTACATCATGTGCCACCATCAAATGTAATCAGGCTGGTGACTACTCACTTCCCACCCTCTGACAAAAACAAAACAACCCCACATCTCTCCACCACTTTGGAGAGTTAACATCACATCCTCTTACCCCTTAAAAAACCCCAACACTCAAATCACTGAGTATTTCACACTGAAGTTCCTTCCCTGGCAGATGAAGTACCCTGAATCGCTCTTCATCTTATGGAGATTTAAGACAAGAGAACAAAACAAAAGGATTACTTACAACACAAATAAGTATACATCAAAATTCATAAACAGCAACCCGCTCCTCCACTCTTCAGAGGAAGAGTCTGCCAAAACCTATTTTCCATCAACAAAAAAGAAAATTACAATGGGTTTAAGTTGATTAGACCATGTGTCAAGGCAGCACATCATTCCACAACCCAGTACAAAATGAGATGCTGGCTCATAAAGCACAGCGTGTAAATAACAGCACCCAGAACCCCTCTGTAAGGCCTTCAAAAGAAGTTGCATGTGTAAATCCATACCCACTCAGTCAGTACGTACCCCAAATGCACCGCCTAGGGCTGACGCATCGCTAATTACCCAGAAGGGAACAGGAAGGAACACCATGCCTCTTCCCACCTCTTTGACAGTCAAGAAATACAGTTTCAGACTCATACACAGTGTAATTCTGAGAGGCCACGCACGGATCACCACCAACACGCAGCCAAAGACAAATTCAGTGCCCCCCACAAAACTCAGAGCTAACAGGGGACACTATACCAACCCCTTCCCCTGCCCTTACTCCCCACATACACCATGAGCTCCAGCATAGCACAAAGCACCACCTTCCTCTGCACAAGCAGAAGCCACGTTATCTCGCCTTCGGACGCACATCCTTTCTGCCATGCTTTAGAAGGATGCTACTGGGCAACAGGAGTAGGGACACAGCACAGCTGATGTGCTGTGGGCAGGATTTCTTTCCCTTTTTAAGACGGCCAGAACTACTAACTGACAGTTTAACATATACAGCTCTACTGCCACACTATGGGTACTCTTGGTTATTACCACCGACAAACTGCAGGAACAGGCAAGGTTGGAACTGAAGCCTCTGAGGAACTTTTGTTCTACAGAGATTCATGATTTGCTCAGCGAAGGTACTAGAAGTCCCAGCCCAGACTTCACTTACTTTCTGGGATGAGACCCTGTAACGACGATCGGCCCTGCAAGGGGTGGGTGCATTCCCTCTGTCCACGCTCGCTGTGTTCTGGGTATCCAGCAATAAGCCACTGGTTTCAAAGTTGGGATCTTGCTTTGACAAAAAGCTCATTACTGGGATTTCAGAATTTGTTTAGAAAGGGGAGCTAGGACAGAGGAGCTATTGCCTGATACCTCTAGCTCTGAGGCAAATAAAAAGTATCTGAGGTCTAAAAAGCTTTTGCAGATGATCTGCTCGCAAAGAAAAACAACAGAGCACCAACCTCTGGGTGAAGGATCCAGAACAGACAGCACTCTAAATGCAGAGAGAAGGGAGCTAGGGGACTGAGAAGTAAGGATTGTATACTGAACAAGCAGGTACAGAGAAAAGCCTGGAAATTCTAGTTATGAACAAGCTACAGATAGCTTAGAAGAAGAAAAAACTGTAACCCCCCTAACCATGTATTTAGGTACCTTTACCTCAGTCTACTTGTACCAGAAAAGCACGACGGAAGCTGCTGGAATGGTTCTCCAATGTACAGGCTAAATGCTCCTGCTAAAGAAAGGGAAAATATTCACCAAAATAAATATTCATCCTCAATTAGGAATCACAGGTTGTCTACGTGGTTTTATACCCTTCCCTAATCATACTTCCAGTAAGCAAAACTCTTCAGGTCCATCACAAGAGTACTGGGGAGGAGCAGTTAATACTCATTCTGGGTGTCCTTAGAGGAAGTCTGCCTTACATAATAAAATCAGTGTTGCATTCCACATAAAGTTTTGAAAAAAAAAAACCCAAAAACAAACCCCAAGCAGCTTTCATGGACACCAACACACAAACACACATTCCTCTGCCTAAGATACAGCAGACAAGACAAACGTTACTTAGGAACTCGTGGAAATCGGGGCACCGCACAGTGCTGAAAGAAGCCAGTGCCAAACACGCAGCTCTCCCACTCTTCCCCCTCCTACACACACATAAGGACAGTCCCTAAATATTTGCTGTTTACACCAGAAATAAACTTCAGTCCTTAGATATGCTTTTGCTCCAAGGGCAGTTGCAGAAACTGGGGAGGAGATAGAAGCAAACTCCCCCAAAAATTCAAGTCTTTTTTCTATCTTTCAAGTCAATAAATGCGTATTTCACAAACAAACATGATGCTGAGGCCAAAGAGCTCTTATGAAAGAAAAAATCAATTTGGAAAGCAGAAGGAATAAGGCAAAGGTGCTTCCATCTTCATGCAAGGCATCCTGAATGTACATTATCAGCTGTGGGCAAACACTAGGGTAGTGGAATATTGCACTGAGATGCAGGGGAAGACAGAGGGGGAACAGTGATGGCATTTTTCACAGTCATCTTGCATATCATACAGCAACTGTGCACAAATTATTTGACCCACCAGAGAAAGGGAATGAGACGAAATAAAGCCACCTTTTATTACCCCATGGCTTAAAATTGTCGTTCCCAAAGGATACAGAGAGAAACTATCTTGTACAAAGCTACGAATGCCTGAAGAAAACATACCCCTTGCGGAACGCTACCGGGAAGCATGTGCTGACACACGAGTGCATGCACACACGGTGCCACCCTACCCCCCGCCCCCCCCAGATGAACAGTGGTCTTTTGATCTAAGGAGGAGGAAGAAAAATGCTCCCAAAGTTGCCAGCTTTCTCCATTGCACTTACCCGTCACCGAGCCAGCCAGCAGCCCCACGGAGAGCAGCAGCACCCGGCTCCAGGCGCTCACCTCCACCGTCATGAGCACCAAGATCCCCAGCTTTCCCCAGTTCCTTCCAAAGCTGCAGTTGCATCCCGGCTTGTCCCATCCCAAGGAAGGTTGCATGTCAAAGGGCAGCAGGAACGGGGCGTGCTGGGGATTGGTGGCTGTTGTTGGGTTTTCCCCCCTTTTTCTTCCCTTTTGCGATTGGGATAGTCCTCGGCTCGGCTGGATGAAGAGGAGAAAGCAAAGAGGGGGGGGAAAAGCAGGTCAGGCTTGTGATTTTTTTTATTTTTTCAGCCCAGAAAAAAAAAAAATCCCACCGCATGGAAGGCTCTGAGCTTCTGCAGCTGGAATGAACCAAGTGTGGCAGCAGCTCGGGGAGAGGAGAGAGGAGAGGCAAGGAAAGGAGAGGAGGGCTGGCTCGTCCCTCCCGGTGCCTGTCTCACAGCCAGCTCCTCAGCATCAGCAGCACACAGTCCCCAGGGATTTATACTTTTTTATTAGCCAGTTGATTAATCGTTCCCATATCTTTGTTCTCCTCTTGACTGAATGTTGGGGAGGGGAGATGGCAGGGGTGTTGTGGTGAGGGGCTGCTGTGCAGCCACCCAATAGATCTGCCTCAGTTCTGCTTCCCCCAAACCCAGCACAACCCTCCCACCAGCACCAACAAACCCCAAATTACGCTTTAGCACTGGATTTATTTTTAATACACACTACAGGTTTCTTGTGCTGTGCCCCCCATTTTGGGCAGCACAGCGTGCGTATGCACACACAGGCAGCATCTCTGCTATTAAGACATCTGCCAGCGCAACGCAGCCTCCTCCC
>NW_010248246.1:0-1696 GCF_000690775.1 Eurypyga helias | reverse complement strand
CCCAGACGATCGCGCGGCTCCGACCCCCGGGGAAGAGGAGGGTCGGGGAGTCACCAGACGAGCGGGGTCTTTGCCCTCCCCATCCCATCCCCTCTCCCGCAGCAAGAGCTGGACGGATCCCGACTGGAGGCAGAGAAGCCCGTTCCCACATCACCGTCAGATTCCTTGTGGGAGACCCCAAATCCTTGAAAAATGCCCCCAAAATGCTCACGCAGGAAACGAAACACCCCGGTCCTTCTCTTGCCTTCCTCGACTCCGGATGTGTGAGTGGCACCAACTGCTGCTGGAATACTCATTTCCAGCCTTTCCGCCCCAATTCACACAGTGAACTTTCCATCCCAGCGCGAAAACCCGCGTCACGCACGAGGCGCTACGACGCCGCGACGCCAGCCGGCTGAGCAGGGGCTGCGCGTGGGTGAATCTCTAACCCCTTCCCATCCGCATGGAAGCCTGGAGAGCCCCAAATCCCGCCGGGAGAACCCCAAATCCAGCCAGGAGAGTCCCAAATCCTGCCAGGAGAGCCCCAGATCCAGCCAGGAGAGCCCCAGATCCAGCCAGGAGAGCCCCAGATCCAGCTGGGAGATTGCCAAAGCCAGCCGGGAGAGCCCCAAATCCAGCCAGGAGAACCCCAAGTCCAGCCAGAAGAACCCCAAATCCAGCCAGGAGAGCCCCAGATCCAGCTGGGAGATTGCCAAAGCCAGCCGGGAGAGCCCCAAATCCAGCCAGGAGAACCCCAAGTCCAGCCAGAAGAACCCCAAATCCAGCCAGGAGAGTCCCAAATCGTGCTGGGAGAGCCCCAAATCCAGCCAGGAGAGCCCCAGGTCCAGCCAGGAGAACCCCAAATGCAGCCGGGAGAACCCCAAAGCCTGAAGATTGCCAGATCCAGCCTCAAGAGCTCAGCCTGGAAAACCCAAATCCAGTCAGGAGAACCCCAAATCCAGCTAGGATAGCCCAGCCCAGAGACTGCCAAATCCAGACAGGAGAGCCCCAAATCCACTGGGAAAGCCACAAATCCAGCTCGGAGAGCCCAGTCTGAAGACTGTCAAAGCCATTCTGATGAGCCCAGCCTGGAGAGCCCCAAATCCAGCCGGGAGAGCCCCAAATCCAGCTGGGAGAGCCCAGCCAGGAGAACCCCAAATCCTGCCAGAAGAACCCAGCCCAGAGAGCCCAGCTGGGAGAGTCCCAAATCCAGCCTGGAGAGCCCAATCCAGAGATTGCCAAATCCAGCCTGAAGAGCCCCAGATCCCGCCGGGAGAACCCAGCCAGAGGTTGCCAAACCCAATCGTGAGAGCCTAGCTGGGAGAACCCCAAATCCAGCCGGGAGAGCCCAGCCCAGAGACTGCCAAATCCAGGCTGGAGAGCCCCTAATCCACTGGAAAAGGAACAAATCCAGCTGGGAGAACCCAGCCTGGAGAGCCCCAAATCCATCCAGAACCCCAAATCCAGCTGGGAGAGCCCAGCCCAAAGACTGTCAAAGCCATTCTGATGAGCCCAGCCTGGAGAGCCCCAAATCCCACCAGGAGAGTCCAGCCCAGAGACTGCCAAATCCATCCAAGAGAACCCCAAATCCGAGTGCCCAGCTTGGAGACTGCCAGATCCAGCCTCGAGAGCCCAGCCTGGAAAACCGAAACCAAGCCAGGAGAGCCCAGCCCCAAGACTGGCAAAGCCAACCTGATGAGCCCAGCCTGGAGAGCCC
>NW_010248245.1:36551-36765 GCF_000690775.1 Eurypyga helias | reverse complement strand
AAATGTGCAGGCTTGCACATCACATAATCCTGTGCCTTACCCAGATCCCTAATGCTGGTGGTAGTGTTTGCCGGACTGACCTTCCCTCTACAGACACTGCAGCAGCCTAGGCTCAAGCATTAATCCAAGTCTTTTTCCCCCTACGTTTTTCCCACATTTCCACAAGGAGCGTTGGGGCCACAGCTGTCCCCACAATGACTCGTACATGCCCAGC
>NW_010248245.1:30377-36493 GCF_000690775.1 Eurypyga helias | reverse complement strand
GATGTAAGAGTCAGGGCTTGGCTTGGGTTTGGTCCTGTGATGTTTAATTAGTGCTCGAGCACAGAGCTCTGCAAAGGCACATCTTGGGCCAGGCCCATGTCCTCCTCCAGCGCAGTCACCCACTTTGGTTATCAACACTATCATGACGATGGTGGAAAAGACTCCAGGTAGGGACAGACAAAGTAGGTGGTTCCCACAGCTGCCCCCAGGGTCAGCAAGCATGACTGAACATACAGTGTGCTCCCTCCGAGAAGATGGTCACACAGGGGTCATGCTATGTAGGTGTTTTACAGCTATTAGGTACTACTATAGAGATGTACACCATGTTATATATTATAACATATAAGTATAATTTGATATATTATTTATCTTTAAATATGCATTTATATTGATATATACCTGTGTGCATATAAAATATAGTTTTTAAATGGCTAATATTGTGTAGGTATGGAATATTACACATATTATACGTAGGTATGTAATACTGCATATATTACTGTGGAGATGACGGGGACTGAGCCAGGTCTCTCTGAACTGGGCCCATATTCTTCTCATCATGCCTCAGACCAGCAGAGCTGCTCCTGCTGTTAGGAGTTGATCTGCAGGGTTCACTCAGAAGAGAAAGCAGAGCCTTTCCAGAAAGAAACACTTTGCAGGAGCATAGAGCAGTGCCCTTCAGTTCTGCGGGATCGTAGGCTGAAGGCCAGGCATTCTGTGCCTGGATGCAGGGTAATTTTGCTGTGGTATAATTCAGAAGGTGCTTTGGTTGATCAGAGATGGGCATATGTGCTCCTTGCCTCCCTGGCCATCAAAAAACCTCCTGCTTATTTTTAACATTCTTTTGTGTGGACATGTTGGGATTCCCCATAGGGATGAAATCAGTGAAAATTAATGAGGGTTTTTCTGTGTGCAACTTGGTTTATTTACGCCTTAACTTCAAACAGTGGTGGCTGAAATGGCATCGGGGTGGTCCTCATCTTGGGAGTCGGGCCTAGCAAAGCAGTGCTCAGTCCCAGGAGGGTTCAGTTCTAGGGTCTGCATTGGACCAGGGAGAGGCAAAGGGAGAGAGCAAACGACCCCAGTGTCCTCATCCCAGGGAGGAACCCCACAATGTCCCTTCAAAGCGTGTGCCATGGTCACACACACACACAAATAGTGTGCACAATAGCACCATCTGGCGACTTGGGCCATCCGATTGTATTTCCATGGCACCATATTACCCAGGGGACCGCTTCCTCTCCAGCGTCTGGGCTGCTGCTCTCCGTACTCTTTCCAGCCATAAAATCAATGGCTTCAGTTCTTCTGCAGAATAAAAAAACAGTAGACATGAGGGACTCTTTGAAAACCACTCCTGCCAAACTCCCACATTGTTGCTGGTGTGACCCCATATTTTAACTTTCCCATGCTTTGGTAAATTTGGGGTTACATTCCTTTTTTCAGGTATTTGTTAGATATTTGACACATAAGGGACAACCTACTAAATGCTAAGAGAGCTCTTATAGCCCAGTTATGAAACAAAGCATTTATCTGGCTTTCTTGGAGGTTTGTTTCTTATTCCTTGGAGGCAACGTGTCACTGCACTAACAGACATTTCTTCAGGTCAATGATCACACCCTGATCATGCTTCACTTCTTCTTCCACTGCCACTGATGCAGCATTTCCAAAGCAAATCTCCTACCTAAGAGTAGGGTTTGTGGGAAGCCAGCCACGTTGCCACCCTTCTTGGCCGGTACATGTAAAAGTCTTGAAGCACTAAGGCGGCAGAAACACAGCCCAGCATTACCACGAAGGACAGGTGCCCAATGCATGTCCCATTTCCTCTGTCTCACCTTTCTTTTCCTTGTTGAATGAGAAAACAGGCACTTTTTCATTCGTCAGAGAGGGTTCTTAGGCTCTTGGTTGATTTGAGACAGCACTGAGGTAAAGCATAAACACATGAGCCCAGAATACCTCCCGTGCTCCATGCATTTCACTTCAAAGAAGAAGAAATTCCATCTATGGATTCCTCTTCTCCACCAGCTCAGAGATGCTTGCTCACGGCTCTCCCCATGACACCCACCCCTCCTCAGCTTCCTGCCCATGCCTGCACATCACACCACAGCCATGCCAATGACAAAGGCATCCCACCGTGCTCTGAAAACACCTCCTGACTTTTTGTCCTGAGACAGCTGGCATGTGGCAACAAAGCTATTTGAGACCCTAGCAAGACACATCTTTCCTTGAGCAGTTTGGAGGCAGGTCAGCTCCAGACTTTACACAACCTTGTGAGCTTTGGCTGGCTTTCTCTGTGGGGTTAGACTGTGCCATAGCAGCAAATTCATTGTCATCCCTACTGTGGTGTGATTGCTCTCTATCATCTTTGCAAACTCATCCTACAAGGATGCCTAATCTTACAAAGTCATCATTATGATTAAATATATTACTGAGTACTTGCTAGGCTATTCTGAAAGACCATCAGGAAGAACTGAAATTGTCCTGTGTTTCCTCTGTAGATGAACAAAGCATGTTTTGAGACCCATCTTCTCTGCTGTTCTTACCATTTATTTGTTTAGAGTCTGGTTCCCAGAGCTGAAGGATTTGCAAGCAATCACTCAGCAATTAATGCCAAGCTGCAGAGTTTCCCATCCCATACATGCTGGATGCACTCAAAGAGCAGGGACATTCTTCATGACCAGTTTGTTGTCTCTGTGGTTTTGGGATGCACTGACCCCCTGAAGACCTAACTTGCTGCACACATGGTGTAACCAGTGCCACTGATTCCGGGCTACTCTGGCATCTTGCTGGGAGAAATCCTTAAATGGAAATCTGTGGCTTCTTCCCAGAGTTGTGATTTTGGCCTGTGCTGAACCATGCCTGCACAAGGGGGCTACGTCTGTTCTACCAAACTAAACACAGCCGAGCCAGAGCTCCAGCACCAACATGCAGTGGTCCATACAGATCGTTGTTAGCATAGGGACCGCTGAGCCCCTGACCCTGCCCCAGGCCTGGAAGCTTTTCCCTCCTCTGAATGTGCTGTGAACAGAGGTAGAATTTGCACAGTTTAATGTAAAAAGCGATTTTTTTAATTATGATTATTTTATTTTTGGAAATCTTCATTTTGAGCAGTAGGGTCTTGACTGGACTTTTTATGGGTAAATGCCCAAATGCCTTCTACTTGTATATTTCATGAGATCATTCTTCACTGTAAGTGCCTCTGTAATCTAAAATGCAAGATGAAGTGTGCATCCTTTCTGGCTATATTAGAAACAAGCCTCCACTGCAGAAATAATTCCATGTGTGTCTGTTTTCTCACCTTATTTTTTTTGATCATGGAACAAGCTTAATGTTCGTTGTTCATTAGTAGGTAAGGTGATTGTTTTACAGCCTGTCATGTTCAAATGCATTTATTTTGTTGTACAATATTTTAAAACAAGATCCCTTGTTTATTGTATTTTGCCTGTGAAACAAAGGTTGCTTTGCAACATTTAAATGACCCATACAGAATCGTACATAGCAGCAACAGTGTCAAACGTGCTGGGCAAATTGGACTCCAGCAATGATTAATAAAGTCATTTATCTGACACCTCCATTTTGTGTAACATAGTGAAAGACCCACAAAAATCAACAGAAAGACTCACTTTGACTTCAGCCACACTGCAACTCCCTATACAGGTCACACTGTTGTGAGATTGAGTGCCTGGCAGTCTCTTTATACCCTTACCCCTAGCATTTTTTGGAATTTGGTGGTGCTGTTATCTCCATTTCACTGACAATAGTTGGACATACGATGGGGTGAAAGGCTAAGAGCTAAGAGTCATAAAAACACTGGGTTCATGCCATAATACCAAGTATGGGCCACATAATTTTTCGGTTTTGTCTGTTCAAGGTGGAAAGCAGAGCTGGCAGTGGGTGCATCAGTCTCTCCTGCCAAAACTGCTCCACTTGGCAAGGACATTAAAGATCATTTGGACCAGAGGGAGAGAGAGAGAAAGAGCTCTCTCAACCTCTGAACACAATCACCCACCCAGAGAGGGGCACTGGGGTCTTATTCTTGCTCCAAAGTCTATTTGTATAGTTTCTTCAATGACTATTTAACACACAACAATTAACTGGTCATTAGAGCACGCTGGGATCCTCCTTCTCTGGCCAAACTCCAACAGAGCAGAACATCAGGCAGAGACAGAACTGGCTTAATCCTCCCCCCCTACCCTAGGCCACATAGCTGGAACAGTTCAGGAGAGGTGCTGAGCTGTTGTAGGCTGCCAAAACAGAGATGCTTCTCAGCATGGACAGATGCAGACTATCAGGTGCCTCAAGGCTAGGCAGCCACCTGACAGAGGGGTCACAGTTTTGGACTTAGGCAACGAGGTCCTTACACAGCATTAACAACCTCTGAGCTCCACAGCACCGGGATTTCAAGCCCAAGGCGGAGACTGAGGGAGACAACTGCACTGTCCTGACACAGCTCAGTGCTGTACTGGCCATCAGCGCCTGCCATATTTCTGTCTGGTGGTTTTGATAGGACATTTCAGGAGTGATGGGAGATGACAGAAGGGTTACACCAATGGGTTCCAGTGCCTTGGCCAGGCTAGACCCCCATCCCTGTGCCCACCAGGGCTCTCTTTGACCAGCTCCCAGTCCCCAGCACACCACTGACCTCCCCTCCAGCCTCCCTTCTCCCTGATATCTCCTTCCATTCACAGCCAGCCGCTGCCTCTCTGTCATGCTCTCAAACAGCAAACAGAGACTCAACTTCTGAACATGAGTTGGTGAAAGCCATGTCCCAGGTCCCCTGACCATCTTGTCACCCTTTGTTTGTTATCTGCTTCACATCCTGCTGGCCTTTAGACATGGGGCTTGCAGGGCTGCCATGATCCTGACTCGGATGAAATTCAGTTTTTCAGAAGTTTACTTGCTAAAGCATATTTGGTGGCATGGCTGTTTCAGAGGAAATGGTGCAGAAGAGTCCATATTTGATTGCATGATCTCTAATCTGCTTTGTGAGTCGGAAAGAAGGAATATCTAAGAGGGTCAGAAGAAACCAGGCAGGAGAAGTAGAAGAAGATACCAGAACACCAGCAGAACAACTTTGAGGAGTGCTGGAAGGAAATGCAAGGTGTAGACACCAAGAAGACACTTTTTTTGCACAAAAAAGATGGTCCCCATTGTGGAATCACTGATGAATATGTACAAGTGGTTCAATGTGAGACACACAGCTCTGGAAGGATATTCACCTTTGACCCTTTTCAAGGATTTTGAAAGGTCCCCATCCCTATGTGCCAGGAGAGCTGTGGCTCCTCTAAAAGCCCAGGTAGGGGATCAGCAATCAAATCCTATATTTTCTTCACACTTTGCTCTTAAACAAATGGATAAGCACAAGCTTGTTTCACAACGGGAAGCAGGTTCCAGCTCATTTGTTTTTGCATGTAGGAGTGATGTGGGTAAAGTGTTCCAGCATAAGTACACCTTCTCCTTACCGTGCCACAGGACCACTGTTCCCAGTACAACCAGTCCAGCCAGAGTCCAGACAGGACTGAAAGGAAAGAGCTGCTGGCAGGATATTCCTGGTGGGGTTCTCAGCTTATGTAGATGTACTCCTTCTCTGGAGCCAAAACACACAGATACATAGTCCTCAAGAGTGGGCAACCAGAAAACAACTCTTCCTTGGGATTTGGGCAGGGAGAGCATGCTGTGGATGCTGGGTGGTGGTATGCAGCAGGCTGGGCTTCAAGGTCCTGGACTGGAACAAGGGGTTGGTTCCTGCTGTTCAGGTTTCATTCTGGGAGGGGAGAAAATGGGTGTGTTCTTGCTGATACTCTGTGGCTCCATTCCTGGCATATGACAAGGTCCCTGCATAGCTCTGGGCCCTTTTCTTTTTTTGTTGTGGATGGTTTTTTTCTTTTTCTTCTTTTCTGTTTTGTTTTGGGGCAGGGGTTTTTCTCCCATCCCCTGGCCCTTCCTCTTTGTTTTCCCCTTCCCTCATATCCAATCTAAACCTCCCCTGGCACATCTTGAAGCTCTTTCCTCTCATTCTGTCACCTGGGAGAAGAGCCCAACACCCACTTCTCTGCACCCTCCTTTCAGGCAGCTGTAGAGAGCGATAAGGTCTCCCCTGAGCCTCCTCTTCTCCAGGCTGA
>NW_010248245.1:0-29986 GCF_000690775.1 Eurypyga helias | reverse complement strand
ACCTCATCCAGCTGACCTCACCCCATCAACCCAGCCTGTCCAGATCCCTCTGAAGAGCCTTCCTACCCTCAGGCAGGTCAACACTCCTGCCCAGCCTGGTGTCATCTGCAAACTTCCTGAGGGTGCACTCGATCCCCCTGTCCAGGCCATTGATCATAGAATCACAGAATGGTTTGGGTTGGAAGGGACCTTAAAGACCATCCAGTTCCAACCCCCCTGCCATGAGAACCAATACTGACCCCCAAGCAACACTGTTTCTGACTGTCCACCAACTGGATTTAACTCCATTCACCACAACTCTTTGGGCCTGTCCATCCAGCCATTTTCCTACCCAGTGAAGAGTACGCCCATCCAAGCCATGAGCAACCAGTTTCTCCAGGAGAATGCTGTGGGAAACAGTGTCAAATGCTTTACTAAAGTCTAGGTAGAGATCCACAGACTTTCCATCATCTGCTCATCCACATTCTCTCACTTATTCCTCAGCAGCTGTGGTTGCAGCAAGGGCAGAGCCACCTCTCCTGGCCCTGGGTGTCCCCAGGGCCCAGCCTGTCCCCAGCAGCACCTCAGGGAGACCAGTGAGGCTGACAGGTGCCTTTCCTAGAAGCAGAAACCATAGAATCATAGAATCTCAGAATGGTTTGAGTTGGAAGGGACCATAAAGACCATCTAGTTCCAACCCCCCTGCCATAGGCAGGAACACCCTCCACTAGACCAGGTTGCTACCATACCTCCTCCCAGGATGGTGGCAAAGGGGCAAAGGAGAAAGACTTGTCCATGAGAAGGTAGAAACAGGTCACTTTGCCTTATGTTCCTGCTCCTGTAGGAGTGTCTAGTGAAAAATACTGGGTTACAATAAATGCTCGTGTTTTCTGTGGCTAATAAAAACAGAAACAGCAAGTTCTTGGTGTTTTCTTGTAAACCAAAATGAGTTCTTTTACAATGCACATTTCTGACAAGTCGGTAAACGTAGCTTTTATCTAATGAACACCCGCTGCCTCCCTTGCCTTGTGCACCGTACATACTTTCTGAGTCCCAGACAACTCACAGATACCTCTAAAAAGATGAAGGTAAAATAGTCATTACCTTCATGGCTAGGGGGCATCTGATGTAAAGTGCATTCCCTGGGTTTTGGCTTATGGTTTGTAAAGGAGTGCAGAACACTTTCATCTCCCCTTTCAGCCCATCTGTGGCTTCAGCTGACAGGACAAAATGTGGCACAACAGAGCCAGACAATAAACTATTGTACAGCCGAGCAGGAAGCAACAGGTAATGTTTAGAGGAATTAAATTATTTTTGGATCTGATACTGATAATCAGTTTAGGCAAGGGGTATCCAGTGCAAATTTATCCAACATTTTTAAAAGACTAGGAGCACTCAAGAAGCAGATAAGTTAAAGTGCAGTATAAATGAACCATTCATGAACTCCGAGACTTCCTTGCCTGCATACAAAGCACAGGAGAACAGACCTTGTTGCCTGTCATCCTGGACTTTTTTTAATTAACAGTCGTGAGCCATTGTTGTGGAGTATGTCTGATACCGGGGAGAGAGCTTTATGCCTTTTACAGAGGAACAGAGAGCATATTAACATGAAATTCCCAGAAATACAGAAAAGTTCTGGATATCATTCCATCTTCAAATATCTGATTTTCATCCAAATGATAATGTGAAACCTTCACACGATATACATCTATTAAAAACTGAGGCACTGGAAGTCAGGCTGATGTACAGCTATTTAAAACAGCTGCTAGAGCAATGCTTATTTAATTAAGCTAAGCTTTGTGTCATCCTAGATGGCTGTGGACTGGTTCCCATCCAAAGCCATGCTGCTTTTCGAGAGTGGCCATTGCAGTGATCCAAACACATACAGACCAGAGCCCCCATCACCTGTTCTAGGCAAACAGGGCTGGAATAACAGCGGTGTCGGTTGGTGCAGCTCTCTGCTCTCACGTTTTATGTTTATTTACGAAATACCTGGGTCTGCAGCCTTCCTCTGCAAGGCTGTGCCGGGCACTGTCACCAGCCGGGCAGCCGGAGGGGAAGCAGTGTTGATGCTTCCTTTCCAAGAAGGCAGGGGGGAAGAAAGAAAGCAGGCTCCCCTGGTTATCTGGTAGAAGCAATAAAGTGCTTTCTACAGCTGTCAGGATGACCCAGGGAGATCTACCAGACAGCACCAGCTCAACCCTGTTTTCTGTCCCAAAGCCAAGCAGTTGACACGTCAAAACCTTGCTGCCAATGCCTGCACCAGCCCAGCTCTCCACAGGGACCAGTCCTGCAAGGTGCTGAGCACCCCTGAGCAGATGCCTGGAAACCTTTTTGCCCTGCCAGAAAAATGCATTAGAAAGTGTAATTTTTAGTCAGTGGGGCACAGAATGAACTGTTACTTCCATCGCTCCTGTTTTCATTGTCACTCTGCGATGTTTGCATTTCATGTATGTATATTTTCGGTGGGGGGGTGCTTATCTGAGGTGCCCTGCCATCCGCTCAAGGCAAAGCATTATCCTGGAACTATGTAACCAGACATCTGCTGAGCGAGGAGCAGCTCCGGCATCTATTCCTCACATAGGTCCAAAGAGCTATCACATATGAGAGGAATAATGTTGTGCGTGTGTTTTCAGCTGGCCTGGCTCTACGATATTACTAGTACATGTGCATGAAGGAAGTTTGTTAGGACTGAGCTTGTGCTGTTGGGGAACCTGAGAAATGTGAGGCGAAATCAAGGAAAATTCTTAACAGATGCCGCCTGAAAACAAAGAGCTTTTTTTTAATTTAAAGAATGCAAAGAAAAAAACCTAATTATTTTTGGAGGATCTGTTGTGCCATGTCTGGAGACGTCAAAGTGCAAAACAAAGAGTTTTAATCCAACTTCAAATTAAAACCTTGACTCAAAACTTTAACACGGAACTGCTACCAACATCTTCATTTTATAACATGTAAAGCACACATGCAACCACAGAGCTATTAATTTCCATGCACAGAAACTTTTGAAGGCACAACACCAGCTGCTTAAATATGTCTATAATTATTCACGCATTAACACCTACCGAATTAGCAGCATTAGCACCTACTGAATCATCTTGTACGCATTTAAATAAATGAAGGCTGGGATTCAGAGGCTGTTGTTGCTGGGGTTGGGGATGCAGTGCTGCTTGACCTGCCAGGCTTGCAAAGCGGGTGAAAGACGTTACAAATGCCTTTTAAAAAAAGCCTGCCCTCAGACGACGGCGGTTGGCACAAGAATTTATTACCTCTGATTCCTTGTTTTTGCTTCAGTTGAGGAAGATTCTTGCTGCTTCTTTTTATTTTGCTTCTGCACTCTTTTTACTAGGCCCCATTAGGAAACTCACATTTCTCCATCTGTCTCAGAGCTTACTTTATGTGGAAATATTTCAAAACTCACGCAGCTCTTGTTCGGCCCCATGCAATTGAAAGAAGTTCAAAGTTGGGCAGGGCACCAAGTCAGCAGACATTAATAACATTACCTTGCAACCATTCAAAACCTGTCATTTGTTAAGTCTGTCCCTCTCTCATTCCAGCAGGCATAAATCATGTGTATAAATGAGCTTCTACCCACAAAGGAGAGCTGATTTTAACATCTAAGGCTGCGCTGTCACCGTCAGGAATTCTCTTTTTTTTTTTTTCCCCCCACTGTTTTTGTTTTTGAGTCCAAAACCTGAAGGGAGGTGACTCAGTACAAATACGACCCTGGAACGTTTTGGGAAACAGAGATAAGTAATTTCTGAATGAAAACCTCAGCCCTCCCCAGCCCTTCCCACTTAGATCCCACATACACATCCAGCATGGCCCTCCATATCCCGCCGTCAGCACCTCTATCAGCCGGGTGGGGAGAGGGGCTGCAGGGAGGGCAGTGTGTGTCCGTCCTGCCCAAGCAATGATGTGGCTCTGGTGGGACTACCCTCCCCTACAACCGCTCCTGCTCTTGGCAACTGCTCTTCCACCACTGAATTGTCTGTGCCCAGTGGAGTCCTTCTGAAAAAGTCTTGCCAAATCTGAAGAGAAAGTAAATCTTCACATCAACACACCAAATTGTTATGGGGCTGAGGGTTGCAGGTCACAGGAAGGTTTCCCACCCATCAGACAGCCCCTTGACCCTTCACTTGCCCCTCTGCTGCAGGCACCAACCTGCTAATTCTTATGAGATAGCCTCCCCAGACACTGTGGACTGACCCCACAAATTGAAACACAAGAAATTCCACTTAAACATAAGAGAAAAACATTTTTATGGTGAGGGTGGTCAAACAGTGGCACAGGCTGACCAGAGAGGTTGTGGACATACTCAAAGCCTGACTGGGCAGGGGCCTGAGTAACCTGTTGCAGCTGACCTCGCTTGAGCAGGGGTTGGACCAGACAATCTCCAGAGCTGCCTGCCAGCATCAGTTATTTTTTCATACTGTGACTCTGTGACTGTGCCTCCCAGCAACCCTCAGACACTGTATTCCTGCTCTGTGCCTCCTACCTCTAATTCAATGTTCCACCTCTAGTCCATGCTATCTGCTATGTCCTCTACTCTACTGTGAGGCAACAGCCCTGAGAGCTCGTTTTCCCTGGGCAGGAGTGCCCGCTGTTCTGCACATCATGGGAAGAGAGGAGGCATCCTTGCCTTTTTATGCACTTGTGTGTACACCAATTCCTTCCTCTGGTGCCCATAACTAGAGCTCAGACAGCAGGCACTGGAATGAACTGGTCCCCAGGGCTGTACACAGCTAAAATCCTGCAGCACCGCTGTTTTCCCACACAGCCTCCAAGCAGCACATATGGTTGCAGACCATCATGGCAAGTGCTGTCCTAACCACAAGCTTCCTGCCATGAGAAATCATAGCGATTGGGAAATCGTAGCCTTCTGGCACAAACCATTGCAAAGTGGCTCTGTAGAGCCTATTCGAGCCTTTTATACACCAGTAGGTCTGAATCACTGGCCGGCCACGGGAAAGTCACCTCAAACTGCCCTTTTTGTTCATACTCTCAGCCATGAGCTTGGTGATTTGAATGTGATCTAATCTACAAAAACATCCAAGGATGATTTTTGCTTCAGCAAGTGTTGTGGCATCTCCCTCCTTAGCCGTATTCTTTTTTATATCACTGGAGCTAGGCAAGCTGAATCCTCAGGGCCCTGGTTTATAAGTAAGTTAGGAAAGTGCTAAAAAACATACTATTTATGACAGTAAAATCCAGGTACTATATGACCACTGTGATCTCCACTGTCCTTCTAACAGCCATAATGCACCTGCTGGAGTTCTTACTTCAGTCTGGTTTTGCTGACAAGTTTCAAACCAGTTACAAGTTCCATTCAGTTACAAGTTGTTTACGCTCCTTCCTTTTAGTGGAAAATGTCTGGTCCATTATAACAATCAGGTTACCAAGAACCACAGCAAAACTTTTGCAGACTGAAAAATGATGCAACTGGGTGGCTTCCCAAAGAGGGGGTAATGCTCTGCAGGTGCTGACTTCAACAATTTCCTTATCTAAGGCTTGTCACTTTGCCTTTTTGGGAAACTTCCAGACACTGCTCTCATTTTTTTTGCAAAGCCTCCAGCTCCTATTTTATGTCTTCTTTTAATTCCTTCTCTGAAGTTTCCACCTGCTTCAAGTCTTAATTCCTACTACAAAATCCATGGGTCTTGTTTTATATCTTGTTTGTGATTTCTTCAGGTCTTTTCCTAACTCTAGTCAGGCCATTTTGGTACCTCCATCTTATGGTTCTTCTCAGTTCAACGAGACCATCAGCTCACAAGCCCTTTGCCAGGACTGCTTTTCTGCCTGACTCCGGGGTTGTGCTTCCCAACACAGCACTAGGAGTTCTCCTACTCGTTTCTGTTAAGAAAAGTAGATGGCAGAATCAGGGATGTCACTGATGTGATCCCACTCAATTACAAAAATGAGAAAAGAGAAAATATGTTCTACAAACATGTTTGGACTCAAAGTAGCAAGACACAATTTCTTAGCTATTTCCATCCCCCATTCCCAGGCAGTACTCCACTCTGGTCTCTCTCAGGATCACATTACAAACATTTCCCTCTGGCTCTCTTTGGCTGAACACTGCCCTTTTTGTCTTATTTTCTGGTGATCTGGCTTCATTTTTCATGTCATGGTTCTACAACAGGTAACACCCAGTCACTGGTTACCTGTCCCCAGCGAAATCTCTCTGTCCGCACAGCTTCAATCCCACTATTCCTGCCTGCTCTCTGTGGTTTCATCAATGGGTTTCCTTGTTTTGCCCATTATATACCTATGGTATATACAGATGGTACATATATATAAGGTATATGCCATATACCATTTCTTACAAGTAATCTAGATGATGATTCATGTTGTCTTGTCTTATGAGTAAGCCTAGGAAATGTCCCTGGGTGAGCACTGCCTTTGCCATCAAACATCTGTATCCAACAAGCCCTCTTTCCTAAAACATCAAAAAAGGAGAAACAGGGGGTACTCTTACCCAAAGGTAGCAGCAATCTCACTGCCTTTTCTCAGCCATCCTGGCAGAGTTTCTACTCCCTGCTTCCTTTCTGAAGTTCTTGGGTCCCTGAAATGGAAATAATCTGTGGCCAGAAGTAACAGAGACAAGAGAAGACAATATAAAGGAGAGGAGGTTTGAGGATGAATTCACTAACTGCTGTTTGCGGTCTCCATGACAGCTTTCAGGGAAATCTTTTTTCCCAGTCTTTGCAGTTGCAGGCTGTGTTTGGGCAGCGTGGGTCCAGCTAGTCCTGAAGCACAGCTTGGGAGGGGTGCAATGGGGACAACGCTCGCTTCTTGGGAGCAGACTGTCAGGCACCTTCCACAGCAAGCCACTTCTTCTGGGTTACTCTGTGCCCACCACTCTCAAGGGTTGGTTAATGCTGCCCCTTCTCACAACCTGCAGCACAGGCTGAGCTTGCTTAGGTCTCTCTTGGGCAGCAGCATTGGCTCCTGGTTCTTCACCAGGGCTGTGTTCATGGGGCCTCAAATCAGGCACCGTCCTCACCATCCTCCCACTGCCTCCCACCAAGGTGGGACCCCAATCCATGTCCTACACTTGTCCCCCTCACCACCCCTAAAAGGTAAAAGATGGCACATCTTCTCGTGCCACCTCCACCTTTAACCTCCTGACTACTACACATCTTGCTTTAGCTCCTGAACTCAACACATCCTTCTCTTCAGCCTGATATATTCATACTTGCAAAGGTCCAGGCAGCAGCACTGGCTCTGGGTTCTGTCAAGGCACTGGCTTCCACTGGATGTAAAAGACACCTGCCCCACAGCACGTGTAAGGGCCTGTATCAGAGATAACAGCATCCATTGTCATTAACTTTAGACAGCTGCTTTGAAGTGCTTTGGGGTCAGTTAGGGACCAGTTTCAGACCCTCTGCTTCCCAGCAACCTATTTTCAAGCCTTTCAAGGATAAATATATTCCCACAGCCCAGTGTTCACAGTTTTTTACAGTATCTTCATTTTTGCCTTACCCTCTGCCCTGTTCCTACTCTCCCAAAAGATTAAAATTTGATTGCTACTGTCCTGGGAAACCAAAAGCTGACTGCAGACCAGTTGGAATCAATTTTTTCTTTTCTTTCTGTGGTTATTCTGAGCCATCAGTAACAAGGCACTGACTTTTGTGTAGCTGCAAGAATACCAGAGCAACATCATCAGATGCATACAGATCTTAAACACCCCTCTTCCACCCACACAGGCACATGCATACAGACCCAGAGCAGAGACCAAGAGGAACAATAAAAAGCTCTGTAGAAATATTTATTTTAAAGTAGAAGCTATAGCTCAGCTCCGCACTGGCTTACAGGACAGTCGCCTGTGTTGCTTCTCTGCAGGGGCCTGTGAAACATTTTGCCTGTAGCAGTCGAGCAGGCTGATAAACCCCAGCGGTTCCTGCAGGGTTGGAAGGAATCAGCACAGCACTTCTCGCAGCCAGCCAGCACCACCACTCCATATTGACACTGGCAGCACTGCACGGGTCCGTCACAGGGACCTAGGGAAACTGGTGACATCATGCAGCCTTCATCCTTCCACGGTGACCCACATCAAAGGCGATTTAATCACTACCCAGAGGAATGGACATTCTGTAACACAAATGAATCACATTTTGAAGCCCTCGGAGGTCACACGCAGCTCCTGGCAAACCCAGAGGAGGAAGATGATGAGGATGACAACCCTTTGCAGCAGACCCCAGAGAGACTGTAACTGATGATGAACTCGCACCCTCCTAGGGTTAGCTGCCGCATACTGTTATGGCTGGCTAATGGGGGATTATCAGTAGCTCTGCAGGGACACTGATACACACAGCATGGTTATGCCAAGTACTAACACAACTCAAGAAAGAATGTGCTGTTATAATTATACTTGGTCAGGAATGATTCAGACAGGTAAATCAGTTGAAGATCCAAGTTGTCTGACTTAGCTGGGCATAGCTTGGTACAACAACAGTGCTCTAGGCTGTCTTTCCAGTCCTATCCATCCAGGTCTGCTGGGCAAAAGCATGGTCCTTCATCCATGCTTCCCACCAACAGCAAGCTTCCCTTGCTCTTCTTGCTTCATGACAGAATGATTTAGGTTGGAAAAGACCCTTAAAGACCCTTAAGGTCAGTGAGTAATGGAGAAACATTACTTCCCTGGCCCCATCACACTACACAGATGAGACCTTGGAGGTTGTGTGCTGCAATATCTACTGCTTATCTACACTGTTATCAGCGTCTTGTAGCAAGCCCACTTGGCAAGGTCAGAAGATTTGGCCTGATGGCTTTAGAAGAGGTAAGGAAACCAAAGATTGTGGCCAGACACAGTGTGTCTCTACACCAGCACAGGCAGTCACAGAAGATCATGAATTTTTTATGTTTTTTTTAATAAAGAACGTGTGTCTGAAAGGTTATTTAGCACTGATCAAGTTAAAGGTTGCCCTATCCCTGCTTTAGAACAACTGTAGAATGTCTAATTGTAACTCAAGGCTAACTTAAAGTTAGACACAATCATTTAAATATTATTCATTGTTGGCCACTTTTGCATACAGTTTTTACTTAAATGCCTACATCCACATACACACTCATATATTTATATACAAATAATGTATTCTTTATCACTGGATAAGAAAAAATTGTTATGAGAATCCCTTGTATTTCTAGATCTGTAAAATATGAATTAAAAAATTGCGAAGTGTCCAAAACATGCAGGGCAATATAGTATCCCTAAAGTTCAGTCTTATTACTCATTATTAGCCAGGCCTGTTCAGAAAACTAGGACTCTATTTCATGTGAAACATGAAGCTTAACATATTTCATTTCTCTATACAATGAGTTCAAAATAGAACCTTCTCCACGAAAGTCTTCATGAAAAAACAGGCTCACAACACATCTGGTCACCCCACAGGGTGACTTGGACACTCTTGTTTGGCTGCAGGACTTGAATCTCAGTCTCTGACATCCCAGGCTCTCTCCAAGGAAAGGTAAAATTCCTTCTGGATGTGAGAAACTTACTCAGCAGCTTCATCTAGGTACTGCTGTGTTTTAGCAAAATGTTCCACGGTGATATTTTTTGACGACTCAGTGATTCTGTGAAGCATTTCACCTTAAAAGCCTTGTTCAGCTGGACAGCAAACACTTTATTCTGGTGAGTTCTTTAGATGAACTCATCGGAGACACACCTTTCTGTCCATGGGTACCACCTCCGCTTTAGTACATCTCTGGGAGGAGACACCATGAGCACAGGAGAGACACTATGGGAATCTCTGGATGTCTGAAATCAATTGAATGTGTGTGGGAACCTCTTAGGATCCAAGTGGATCTGCCTGCCGGTGCAGCTCCCAGTCTCCAGGCCAAGCTCTGCAAGCCCAGGAGGACGGTTCATTGGCCATGTGCTGCCACAGTGGGCCTCTGAGCACCACCAGCTGAAGCGACTCTGGATTCCCAGCAGCTGACAAAACGATACTTCCAGGTACTTCAATATATTGAACACAGCAAAGAGCAGGACATTCGTGAGCAGCTGCTTGGGAGACAGAGGTGAGCGGAAACCTTTGCTTTTTTTATGAGTACATTGCGGCTGCTGGCAGGTCTCTGATCACAGCTGACAAAGGAGCAAAGGAAAACAGAGGTTGTTGCTTACAGAGGGGAGGAGGCCTGTGTCTGCATCTGCAAGGGATTGGGAATCCAGAGATTATTCACCGCAGCTGCAAGCTTCATCACAGGCAACTTCAGCAGAAAGAGTCTTCCTACTTGCCAAAAAGATCAGCTCAGAGTGTTTAGTTGTCCCTGGCTGTACTGAGCGAAGCAGAAATGCCATGATTTCTTTGATCAACAGTTCAAAGGAGTACCCAAAATGCTGAGGTAGTTTGCAGACTCATCCTCAGCTGAACCTAAAGAAGGTAAGGGCAGAGCTTGCTGAGAAAGGATAGTGACTGTGTGGTGATCCACTCTCCTAACAAGCTTCCAGACAGAAAAGTGAGGATTTTCTCTATCAACCTGCCAAGTCGCAGTTCCTCGAAGTCAAGTGAGAGATGTGTCATTTGCATAAACCTCTTTGGAAGCCCTTCTATGTGTGAAGAGAGGTGTTTTTCTGGTCTGGATCTGACCAGATCAGGACACTGCAACTGCTCAGCAGACTCACTCAAATTCCTCTGGCCATCTCAAAGGCAAAGATGTTGGTTTGAGAGGAGCTAGGGACAGATTTCCCATTGACGTCACTTTCCCGGCTGTGACAGGAAACCATGAAGTCTTTGTTGTTCAGGTTTTTAATGCAGTCAGAGCAGACAGTAATAAACAACTCTGTGTATGTATCACAGACCAAAATCCAGTGATACACAATTCTGTGCAGTCCCCAAGCTCCCTCCATGCACTGCTGTCAAACTCATGCACCTCTACTGAGCAGTTTATGTGTTTTTTTCCTATGGAATATAATTGCCTGCAGCTTTTCCTGAAGATGGGGAGAAGATCTCTCCTCTCTAAGAACCTCCACAGAAAATGACATTGCAAAACAAGAAGCCAGGATTATGCTGCCTCCAGGGACTCAAAATCACAACCTACCTGTGGTGCACTGCTGCCTTCACTGAAATACCTTCTCAGAGCTCATGTCTTTTTTCCTGGAAGTGGGAATCCTCATAAGCTTTCTCCTTTGCTGTGTGATTTAACCAGCTTTTGTGGAAAGGCAAGTTCATGAAGGCATGTCTGCACTCCCAGCTAGACCTATCAGAAATGCCTAATAGCATGTGTGTTCACATGGTGCCTTCCCTAGGAAACTCCCAAGGGAGGTTAGAGTGCACATCTAAATGCTTAAATAGAGACTGATAGTTTAAGGCTGGGCTGCCCATTTTCTAAAATTATTCGGAAGGGATTTTGTTGTGTGACTTTATTTATAAATACAGCCGGTAGTGAATGCATCTGTTTACATGTGTGAACATCTCCCTTGTTCTCCATGTGTGTCTGCCAGTGTGTGCATACCTGTCCCAGTACACAATGGCACTCAACCAGCACCAAAAGCACGTGGAGGTAATGCAGGTCCTGGCTCGGCTCTTGACCTATATCTTAATTCTTCAAAGTCAGGAGGTGTTGGGATATGAGGTTTTGCAGCAGACACAGCCCTGCAAACCTCAGCTTCACCTGCCGCCTCCCACCGTAGAGAGGCAGAGGGAAGCAGGGAAAGCTGATTTTGCCAGTTGGACACAGCCAAGCGCAAGGGGAAAATTCCTCCCTGATCCCTTCAGGGGAGTTTGTGTGTACACTGGTGCAAGAGGTCTACTTACCTCAATCTTTGCTTGCCCAGCTCCAAGTGTAATTAATTGACATAAAATTATCCAGCCATTTTTCAAATCCTGACCCATTGTTTGAATCAGTGACCTCCTGTAGTACCAAATTCCACAGGTTGACTACATACTGTGTGAAGTAATATTTCTATCCATTTACTAGCCATTAATTTCTGGCCTTTGGGAAATCTGAAATATGTACGGTCATGTGAAGGATCTTGAGCCATTCATAGTTGTGTGTTGTGCGAAACACATTTGCTCATTCAACTAACTCCCAAGCTCATTTGCCCTGACTTGAGCACCAGGCAAGACAAATCAGCCCAGAAAGCAAGAGAAATAGCAAGAAGCAAACTGCCAGCTGTTAGACAAGCAAATGGGGAGCTACAGAGATTCCCAGAGCCAAATTCTTATCTTATTTATGCAAGCATAAACCTAAAGTAACGGCACTGAACTATTCTGGATTTCCCCTTCTGTAAAAGAGATCAGAACCTGACGCTCACTTTGGAAACTCCCTTCTTCCATTCTTGCTAGAAACAGAATGAGACACCGATGTACCACAGCTTCTTCAAATATTTCTTTACAGAGCAGGACCAAATAACCAACAGTTCTGGGAAAAAAATAATTTGCAAAACTTTCAATACTAAAAAGAAATCTCACAATTTTACAAATCCAGAGGGTGCAATGCCAGGAGAACTAAACAGAAGTTAAGTTTGAACTGTCCTTTCTCTCCTTGTCTGGCCCACACAAGTATCTGCTGCAAAGTCCAGCTGTGGGTCTCTGCCGATCCCATGGAGCTGAATCTGATGAGTGGGAAACAGAAGGAATGAAGATGTTGCAGATGAAAGGGACAGAGTTGTAGGTAGGTTCAAGTGTGCACTAGAAATGCAAATTCTCTCTCATTCTTTGCTTTTTCCCGTCTTCTCGTTGTCCCTTACGATTGTATCATGAGGCCGCTGCAAGAGAAGCAAAACGCAAAGGTTGCGAAAGAAATACGGGGCAGGCTGTAGTGCTGACTTGGGTAATATCACGTTGTTACAAACCAGGCTGTCCTGAAAAGAATATTACTGTTTCCCCCATTTATAGCAAAGCCCCCAGCTTTGGTTTTCTAACACACACTATTTTACTGCCAGGGCGTTTTATGCAAGACATGCCTGATTTGCAAAAGTAGTTCTGAAAAGTCTCTTAAATGATTACCTTGCAAAACATTCTGGGACATTTAATTGAAATGGCATCACCCTGTTTTAAAACATTGTGGTGTTAAATAAACTTGACCTGTAGCTCCAAAACACTCATTTTTCTCCAGCTACATCATACCCTTGAAATGCATATGTACGTACGTAACACCCTGACTTCTCCAGCTGAAAGACAGATGCAAGCCCCCATTTAAAAATAATGACGCTCCCACCTTTCCTCTTGTCACAGAGACTAATGGAGGAAGAGGATCTAAGAAAGAAGTGGCCTGATCTTAATTACCAATGGAAAATGAGATTGAACAAGACTCACTCGGGCTGTGAGTCCAGCTCCTGCAGTTACAGACCTCTGCCTGCAGCCCCCCCAGGACGAGGGACTCTTCCCCACTGACCTTTGCAAGGGCTATCAGGTGGCTCCTGGCAAGCGGCTCGAGACCTTCCCTAGCCATCCCTCCTTCAGCATGCTTTTGTTGGTCAAAATTAAAGACGAGGAAGGTGCAGCTCAGCGCAGTTACCCAAATGGCATAGCTGTGCTGGGAGGACCAATAAAACTATTAGCTGTTGGCATCGAGCCAAGAATCCATTAATGACAGACTGGTATCTCTCCAGGAATGTAAAATGTTTTACTGAATAAACATTAAAAGCAGGAAGCATTCAACTTCTGTCACTAGGTAAAACTCCAGTGTGATTCTACCCCAAGGAGGGATAGCCAGGAGGTGAGCAAAAAAACTGTTTCACTGATAAAAAACTGGTTAGTACCAGGAGGAGCCGGTGAGATGTGTTTTATAGTGCCTTACACAGCGTGATGAATGAGGCTCGATGCTTTCACGGCATCAAGTCGCTGACTATACGGAAAGGAAAGGAAGGCAGAGGTCTGCGCAGGCACAAGGCTCCGTTACCCAGGATGATACTCAGAAATCAGCTCAACAAATTTTGTACCTTTTTCTGACTACACAAGCAAAACTCAGAATGAATGAAAGGAGAATGTTTGCTAAAACACTCCTAGACTTTTTCTTTTTTATCTGGGGATCACTGTAGCATGTGTGCAATGTTACACATGATGAAAAAATAGACAAGCTAACAATCCCTTCCCCCAGTACACAAAATGTCCAGTACTGGATGGCCCATATCAAGGTCCTCCCAGTGCTAATGTGCGAGATCTCCATTGGAGACAGAAATTACTGCTCTTTAAGCCAGCTGTCCACTCTGGACCCCAAAGATGGCCTGTGTCAAAGGCAGAGCACTGTGGCATCACTATGTCCTTATTTGAGGTTTTCCAGTGGAAGAGACCTGAAAACGGGAAATAAGGTCGTTTCAGTTCCCACAGACCACAGGGAGGCAACTTACCCCCACACAGCTGAGACACAGAAGGAATCCATCTCTTGGGATTCAGGAGGAAAAGAGAAAGCATGGTTGGATGGCTACTTCCTATGGGTTATGCTGTCGGAAGGATTATGGTGTACAGCAGGTGGAACGCACAATAGATATTAGTAAGGCTAAGGGCAGACTTAACTGGTGGGCAGATAAAAAGAAAAAGACACTGCAAGAAATTTTGAGGACTAACAGTGGCAAGACACGTGTAAGAAAACCTGTGGCTCTTCTAAACTTGTGCAGAGCCAAAGTCATTGCAGGGAAGTAAAAAAATATGTATATGCTGCCAGCTACAGCACTGCACAGAGATAGTTGAGCCCAAAGTGAACTGTGATGGCCAGTGTAAGCTGGCATCACCCTTCTTGGAAAAAGGATGAGATTTCCCACTGAAACCGTAGCCTGTGGGGGCAATATCGGGTGCAGACTCAGGGCTGGGCAGGGGAGACCCAGTTCTAGGAGTCCAACTGGGTGCTTTGTACTGTGCGCAGCTCTGTCTCCAGAGAGCCAAGTTTCTCTTGCCCTGCAAGCTGAGAGATAAGCTATCTGTTTGACAACTGGTGCCCCAAATGCACGCAGCATCTTCCATCCAGATCTGTTCCACAGAAGGAACTTCTTTGGTGAGTTCAGAGCCCCAAACTCTTAGATTCTCAGCCCAGATCTGAACTACTCCTGCAGCCTTCACAAATATTCTCATGTCTCCGATTCCCACCCTCTGTAGAAGAAAAGTTTTCTAAATCATCTTTTTATAACAGATAGGGTCATGGTCTTCCCATGCAAGCCTGAACCTAGAGTCTGCACAGAAACTGATCTGAGGTTGAGGCAGGTGGATGTGGTCTCACAGGCAGACTGTATGTGAAAGCCAGATGAAGAACAGCTCTATCCAGGCTCCAAAGCCAGCACAAGAGGCTGTTGAGGAGCACACTGCAGACGGCAGAAGCAGCTACTCTGACAGGGGGGGATGCCACAAGCTGCCATCCCCAAAGGCAGCTTGCTGCTGCCAGGGGTGAGGGGAGGAGCTGCTGCTGGAGCAGAGTTTGCGAGGCAGTGGCTTGGGGAGCTACTTTCGAGGGGTCAGGAGGGAAAAGACTCAGAGGAGGAGCAGCACAAAGTCTAGATCACGTCCTGCAGCTATTGAGAGGGGACCATCCAGCGCTACAGGATCCAGACCACTTTGGTGCATTTTGGGCTAGAGGCAGGGGTTAGAATTTTACTCCCCCATTTGCTCTCTGTTGGCTTTCACACAGGATGCTCATCTGCACAGACATGTACCAATGGGCTTGACTACAGCTACATCTATGTGGGAAGAAAAAGCTTTAGAGCCAGATCCTCAGCTGCAGTAAATCAAGCAGCTGTGAATTCAGGCCAACAGAGACCATGCGTGAGATCTCCCAGTTTCTTCCCTCAAACTGTTATATTAAGCTGAACGTCAGATTCAGTAGCTCCCTATCTTTGCCTTGCTTTTGCACTCTGACATTTTGTCCGACTTCACGTGCCAGGGTAAATACAAGAAAGATGACCACACCACAATTGCATCCAAATTGTCAGTGACTCACCCACTCAGACAACTACCTCTGTAAGGAAATATGGGGATAGTTTTCACCTCTCACTTATTTGGGAAAGCAGAAGTTTAATCCATGTGGTCTTGCACAGACATCATCCCCAGAAGATCATTATAATTCTACACCCCAGTGTGCGGGATCGAAGAGCCAGCCCTGCAGGTACAAGGGGGTCTGGGCAGCCCTGCTCAGGGGCCATCTCTCTTGAAGCTCAGCAGTGAAGACAGTGCTGCTACCCCACAGGTCACTGCCCATATGAAACCACCAGGTGCTGGGATGTGAAAGCCAAGGCCCAGCAGCCTCCCTCTTTCTGGGACCTTTGCAGGACACCGCCACTTTCCGTGTCATCTCAAGCCACCTGGAGGCTGTCATCACTTGGCTGGTAATTTCTGCAGAGCACAGTGAACTCCGTGGGGTGTCGGTAGGAGGTGCATTGCCACTGCCCTTTCCACAAGCACACCAGGGGCTGGTACACAGCTTGTTCCAGCAACAAAGGATCCCCTGGCACCACGGCCTCCTTCCACTGCTCACACAAGCCAAATAACAAGGTGCTTTACATAAGCAAACACAAGCATCGAGTAGCTTTTGCAGCATTTGAGGTCTTGTACCTGACAATCAGTGAGGAGCCATGAGTGTTCCAGCACACCACGACGTGGGGCCGACCACAGCTGCCCCATGAGGGCACCACCACCACCTGCTGTGCCCAGGAGGGCACCCCACACCCCAGCCCATTCCTCTGAGACTGGTTAAACTGGCTCTTATGGCCAGTTCTCAGGTGCATTGCATGAAAAACACCACCTCTATATAAGGCTCACAGCCAGCATCAGGTCCCTTGGCTCAGATTCCTTCTGGACCCCTCCTTCAGTGACGAAGGGTTTGGAGATGAAAAAGATCTGGGTTTTTTTTTTCCCCTGACAGCTTACAAATGATACAGAAGCATGTATTGGCCCAGACCTCCTAACTCCATAGAGATAATTCCTGCGTACATCCCATCTAACAAACAGATGAGCAATGGCTGTGGCATCCGAAGGTGACTGGTGGCTTGCTGCTCCGCAGCACTCTGGGGAGGCTCTTTGCTTTTCACATCTGGGCCAAGCTGTTACATTTGTGTGACCTTTCAAAATCAGGGGAACTTTATGTGAAATACACAGACAGCCAAATATTTAGGTCTGCAGAGTTACTGTAGGCCTTTATTTACTTATCACAAACACATGGCTCAGGAGGGACAGAGCTCTCCAAAGTTTGGCTTAAATGTCAACTCTTCACATTAATGTACTTTGTCTATCATTAAAGAGCAATACGATTTTTCTCCAAGAGCTTAGTCAAAGCCCATTTTTTGGTAGGAATAGATATTCAGCTCCATCATCCCAAGGTATCGACTCGGGCTTTCCTACAGCATCTACATGCCCTAATTCCAGATCCTCCTCCCCCTATGAAAGCAGCTCTTCTCCCTGTCACAACATTGCTGAGCACTATTCCACCACGAGGATTAGGGAAATCAAAGCTTGTGCTTCCTCACTGGGTCAATAACAGCATGTTTTCTCCAAGCACCACACTTATTTCCCTGCCCAGCACAGGTGACACGACCCCCTCCAACAGTGAGCCACAGGAAGACTTGCCACTAATTGGGCCTTGCACAGACCTTCAGAAAAGACTTGTCTGCTGGCCCTCACCACAACCACGTGTTTCACCGCCCGGGAACCCTCTTCTAGGTGAAAGGTTTCATGACTGGGACTGAAAGGTTAAAATTACTTAAGGTCTTTTAACTTCATTAACCCTAAGGAACAAATCCAATCCCAGTTGTTTCTGGTTGATTTTTTGGGGACACCTGCTTTTAAGGGAGCATGACACACAAAATGTTCTGAGTATCAGAGCTGTTAAAAATCAAGTGTTTTTTAAAATATATTTCAAACTGGGGTCTCAGAAGTGGAGGATGCTAAAATTGCTTTTCTTCCTGGCCTCAGTTGCTCAGGGTTGTGCACAGCTGCAAGCTTCTCCCCACCCCGAATGGGCAGGAGAGAGATCCTCCGTAGAGTCAGGGGACTGGGGAGGGCCAGAAAAGGGACGTGTCAGTGAGCTCTCAGCACTCCCTCCACCAGAGCAAGAGTGTTTCACAGTAACTAGACACACTGGACAGCCACGGCCACCTCCACCAGTTACCTTAGGGCCCCCACCGAGACCCCATGGGCATCGCCCAGGGGCGCGTCTGAGCCAAAAACAGAAGCAGAGAGTACGATATACCTAATGACAAATGCTGTGCCTTCTCTGCTCACTTGGTGCTTACAAGCAGCTCCATCCCTCACACACCTCCAAGCATCACCACTGCTTTTGCCTTTTGATTTGAGCACAAATATCCAGAACTGGGGCTGTGCTGCTGAGCCACGACTGCTCACTTAAGTGACATAATACCCTCTCTCCCCCCAGCACAAATAACAGCAAATCCAAAGCATGAGAACTCATGCTTGCTTTTAACTTGCTTTTTACCTGCTCTTTTTTTCCTTTTTTTTTTAATTTTACATTGTTAATAAAATTAACATTTTAAAATCTAATAGTTTTGCTGCCTGTGGAACCCAAACTTTGCCGTTCTTGTGCACAAAGGGGACAGGAATGCAACCTCATTGAATCTGTCACAAATCGCAACGTGTAATGACAGAAAACGTGTGGCAATTTCCACAGTCTCCATGCAGGACAATGTCTGTCTTTGTTTTCCTGCTTTCAGCCCTTATTACAGCATGAAAAAAAAAAAGTTTTAGAAATATTCAGTGCAATTATAGTATCTGCCGCGTCGAGGTGCATCACAGGCCATCTGCAAGAGGGAGATGCCGAGCTGCTCAGAGGTCTCCGCCACAGAACCACCTATGCCTGCCCTGGGGTCACGTACATATTTCTCCGCTTCCCACAGCCTTCTAGGAGGAATCTCTTTGAATTTGTGAAAACAAGGGATGGGTCGCACCGTGCAAGTCGTGTCAGGTTAGGTCAAGCAGGAGCCATCAGCGCGCTCGGGAAAAATCAGCGTGTCTGAGTGTGGAGCCTGGGTTTATCGCTCAGCCATGCCAGCGAGGTGTGCTCAGTGTGCAAAGGCATAGTCCCTGCTCCCAGGGCAACCGTCACTTCCCAGGAAGACCCAAGGTGCATCAGGGACCAGCACACTCACCTGTACCTTGTTCCTGCAGTGCTGAGACCGCTGGGTTACTGAGCATCCCGTCTGCTGCGGAGGGCAACAGTTGCTGATTTTGCAAAAAAATAACCCAACACACTAGGGTGAGAGGTGTTGGTAGGTGGCTGAGTTTTTAACAAAATGAAAATGCTAACTTTGTTGATAAAGAATAACTTCAAATTTTTAGGGCTTTGTCTTTTCTTACTCTGCTTAGCTCTTGGTACTGAAAAAATGGAGCAGACAGAGATGAAACATCACACAAAGTGGGGTTTTACCTCCATCCTTGCAAAAGCTTCTTTAACATCAAGAGCGAATTTTTTTCAGTCATGTTTTTCCCACAGAAAAATCTCTTTCATTCTTCTTAGCAATCTGTGTTTTCCAGTGGGAGGGACAAGCTTTGCATCACAAAAATTGTAGCTATTTTTATGTAAAAATGAGAAAGCAAAGAAGGCACTGGGGAAAACAGATTTTTTACACACCAGAGATAACCTCTATCTTCACAATCATTTTCTCAGGTTAGTGCTGGGGAGAGGTGAACTGAACTAGCAGGATTTCAAGGGTACATTGCTCATGAACAAAATGCCATTTCTGTAGCTATGAGAGTGACAAGACACTCGGGATCTGGGAGTAGGAAGCTGTGACTAACATGGAAAAAGTCACAACTGGGAGAGGGAAAGGCTGGAGGAATGAGCAGATGCCATCATCTCCGAGGGGGCTGAGGGACTGTGCCCTGAGAAAACACAACTTCCAGCCTGGTAAGGAGCTGCACAAGGCCTTGAAACAAAGCTAAGCCCAAAAGGAACAGACTCTGCAAAAGGAAAAGCAGAGGGAAGAGTGCAAGAGGGGAGGGTTGTTAGCCCGAGGAGAGAGGGATGGTTATTTACTAGCTGTGCTTGGCTGGGACGGAGCAAAGCGATGTTAGAGCCTGGACGGGTGCAAGGGAGCAGAGCGGGTGACCAGCAGGCAGGGAACGGCAGCCTTGAAAAGGATGGATCACTCCAGGGCTATGGTTTATACTTGCTTCATTATTTAAAAGTGGGCTGAGGCAGGTAATTACTCATGACTCTGACCACGAGGTATTTAGCAGTTGAACCACAGAAGAAACTGCACGCACAGCCTACCTCTGCCTGGCAGGAGGCATAAGTTGATGATTAATACAGCTTAAGTCACTTACAGCTCACCTCTCCATGGGCCTGTTTTCCTTGAGGAATAGGTCTGCCATGTACAGCTTGGCTCCCACCAGCCTAGGAATGCTGTGAAATGATGCCCACACTTTGCCCACACCTTGCGGGAGCCAGGCAGAACGGCAGTCCCCCTGCCCAAAGACACCCATCACTCCTGTCCAGCTGCTCACCACAGCGCTCCAGCAAGGGTGAGGAAGACGTGGGCTGAGGGCGGGTGCTGCAGCCTGCAGAATCACGGAGGCCCGGAAGTCAGGGGCTGAAAGAAACGCTGCACCCGGAAGCAGCGTGGGCTTTGTTTCCCCCAGGGATGGGAATGGAGAAGGCAGGCCATGCCAGCCCAAAGCCACAGCCGTGCAAAGCACTCCAACCTGTCTGCACGCATTGGCTTCTCAATGTGTAGCTGGGGGTGCAGAGCTCAGCAATAGCTTTTTTGCAGTTGTACTTTGCCTGTTGTGACAACAGGAGGCTTAATTTTGAACAGCACTATGAAACTATAGAGATCGATGGAAGTACTAGCTGATGTTCAGTACCAGGAATGACCTGTCTTTTATGTCCTCTCACTGTTCTGGTAGAAGCCTACCAGAATGCAGGACACATGTTTTCCAACTCAATAGCAGGTATCCAGCTGGAGAAATGTGTTTCCCTGAATTATGGCCATATGCTATATATCCCACTTCAACATATCATATCATGTTCCATCTGCACAGAATTTGACACTGCATAAAACAATCTGCTTTGAGTTTGAATGCATACACTTCCTCATGCAAAACAAAACCCTCTTGCTAGGCGCTGAAGCTTGTGCTGCCAGCAGAACAGACCAGAACCCAAGCTGTAGCGAGGAGGAGGCATTACCACTGGGCTGTGCCATCTGAAACAAATTCCACCTTCGCACCAAGGAGGTTGTCCTGGTTGTTGCCAAAGTGGACAGAGCACAACCCAGGGCAAGAAATATTAGTGGACATGAGAGGACTACCAAGCTGTACAAAGCATGTTATGTAGGAGTACATCATTTGGGCTTTCTCTAAGCTGCTCTAGCCTCTTCACATCTGTAACAGTGCAGTGCTTAAAAGGCAGCTAGAGAGTAGATGTCTCAGCAATATCTAATACTATAGCACTCAGAAATACAGAAAAATTCAGACAATTTTCATGCACGTGTAAGACAGCTTCTCCTCGCACAGACTAACAGCTATGACAAGTCAGTTGGGCAACACAGAGTGTTTTGTGTTGCTTTTCAAGAAAACGTGAATGCTTTCTTTCGAATTGTTTGCCACACTTCTAACGGCCCCAGGGTGATCCCATCTGCCTCACCCCCTCAGGCATTCATCCTCCCCTAAGGAAGCCCATTCCTCCTTCGCAAGAAATGTGAAGTCAGAAATACTCGAGAAGTCCTTAAATGATGAACACTTCTTCTTTATTTCCTTTTTCTCTCTCAAAACCTTTCAGACAGACTTGCTGTAGCTGCTTTACGTTTGATGGCTCTGCTGCCTGTTCCATCAGTGATGAATTTGTTTGCACTGCCTCCCAGCAGACCAGCCTTTGGCAGAGGTACATTCCAGGTTAAACAGGGTTTTAGACTCTAGTCTAAAACAGCAAAAAGTAAAAGCAACTGAGTGATATAGAAGAGTCAACACAACTTCAGCACTGTTAATAGAAAGAGTCTGCTCACAGGGCTTGGTGTTAAGCATCGACAAAAAGGGGCAGAAGTATGTTTTACAGAATTCCAGTTCTGGAAGACAGTAGTCACTTATTTCAACCTAAAATAACAAAACAAAGCAACTAGCATTTGGGTGCCTGTGGAATACTAGACGCTGATCTTCTTCACTAGTGACAGACGTACGTGAAGGGGTTGATGAGCAGGTACGCTGCATTCAGTTCACGGCTGTGCTGCAGACACATCCAAGAACCGCTTCCTCTCAGCTCTGAAGGATTTCTGGTGCAAGGCAGACCAGAGCTTTCTGCTGCGTCTATCTGGCTGATCACAATAAGATCCAAAACTCCTCTCCAGAGAGCTTCCATCTGAACCAACATGAATAGTAAATGACAAACATAACAGCAATGCCAAAATAAAACTCCCGAAGACATAAAACCCACTCTCTGCAAAGTATTTGGGAGCCAGCTGCAGGACACAACAGCGCTGGGTGCAAAATAGCTGCTGGGAAGTGGAGATAACTGGTTTTAGGCAGATTAAGGTTTGGGACTTTTTTGGACAGCATAAGCATCAGCAGTAGCTCGCGCCCAGTGAATTCACAGGAGCCCATCGAAACAGCACATTGTTGTCATGCCACGAGCCATTGTCTGGTTTATGATGGCAACAAGAGACTCTCGCCCAGTGCAGGACTCGACTGGAGTGGGAGCGAACAAAGGGTCTCTCTCATTCTGAAGCATTCAGCTGGCTGTATTAAACAGAATGCCTTATATAAAGTTATGGGAGACATTTATTCCACTCTGCTCAGTACTAATGACATCGCAGCAGGACTACTGTCCAGTTTAGGTGCCACAATAGGCATTGCAATAAATCCTCCTTTTTCCCATTCTCAGAGAAAAATTCAGGCCTCTATTTCTCAAGGGAGTTAATTGCAGATGAGTGCATAACGAAGTTTTCAGGAGTACCGTGGCATCCAGTTCTCCTTGGTCTCAGACAGTTTATGATGAAAAGACATTGTGGTACTGCAGAGAGTGCTCTGTGCACTGAGCTCCCAGGAGCTCCACTCCTTCCTCTTCTAGTGATGAAGGACTGAGCAAGGCCCATCCTTGTAAACATATTTTAAAATATTTTTCAGGGCATATAAAGAAGGCAAAGAATGCCTGGTCTGCACACCATGAGCTGCCCAGTCTTACATAGATATCTGTCGTGCCCAGCTATATTTAGGTGCCAGGCCCTGTTGTTCAGCCTGTGGTCAGCAGACCACCAATGGTCCAGAGGATATCAGAAAATTACTTGGAAGAGCATGATCCCTAAAACTGGACACAGAACTTCACCTGAGCCCTCATCAGCCCACAGGACTATGGAGCATTTCCCACATCTAACATACTAGTTATTATACCGTGCACTATCCTGAGCAACAGCATAATTTTTTACCTCATATTCAGAATTAATTCCACTATAAATCTCAGATATTTTCTCGCAGAACCACTATCTAGCCAGATTTTGTATCTTATGCTTGAGGTTATCCTTCCTTAAGTGCACTTTTTGCACTTGTTGCTATTACATGCCACTGCACTTACGTCAAACCACCTCTTTAATGTAGCAAGATCATTTGGAAACCCATTCTCTTAAGTGCTTGAGTCACATTTCACTCGTATCAAAGAAGAAAATCAGACTAGTTAGATAGGGTGTGTTCTGGACAAATTCATGTCAGATGTTTTATAGAGAGTAGAGGGGCAGAATCCCCACCCTCGACCTGCTGGCCACACTTCTCTGGATACAGCCCAGGATACGGTTGGCTTTCTGGGCTGCCAGCGCACACTGCCGGCTCATGTCCAGCTTTTCACCCACCAGTACCCCCAAGTCCTTCTCCTCAGGGCTGCTCTCTACCCACTCTCCACCCAGCCTGGACTTGTGCTTGGGATTGCCCCGACCCAGGAGCAGGACCTTGCACTTGGCCTTGTTGAACTACATGAGGCTGGCAGTGGCCCACCCCTGTAACTTTTAATTGCGTTAACATTCTGCAGTTGGTATTACATGAAGCACTTGAATTTTCTGCAACATTATTCAAAGTATTTGAGATATCTGAGACAGGTTGGCTGGTCTGTAATTTTTGATACCTCTCAATTCTTCTGTGCATTCTTAAATACCCTTGTTAATATTTCAGAAATGACTGTGGTTGGTTCTTTAATTATACTGGAGAAAACATCCCCAGGACTTCCTCCTCTGAGTACACGTACTTTATCCACATGCTCTTTCACTTCTTTTCTGTAGCCTGTGTTTCAATTCCCTTGCTAGCTCTGAGTGTGTTCGGCCTCTTGTATCAGGTGTCTCCTACAAGCAAAGAAGGTATTTCACACATCAGTCTGCTCTGTCCTTTATTCACTACCCCCACAAAGTGATAATCCTTTTCCTTCTTTTCTTCTCACTTTTTTTCCTGGTCCCTTTTACATTCTTTATACTTCAGCCCTTCTCTTTTACTTTTCCTAGTACAGCGTCTTTGCTCACTTTTTGTATAATGGGGTTTTGTCTCAGATAACCAAGCAGCTCCTAACTCAGCCCCCCTTATTTCTTCCACACTGTCCTCCTTGGGAGCAGCATAGCTTCCTACGGGATCTTTAAATAAGGACTTTTTCCAAACTGCCTGTTTCCTTAAGCTCCTTTCTCCTTTCAACTCCTCCCTGCAGAACCTTCCCTATCAATTTCCCAACATGAGGAAATCTGCCTTACAGGAGTCATTTGGTCTTGCCCTCTTCCTCTCAATCCTCCTTTTCCACAGACACGTGAGCTCCAACTGCCTTCTAGCGAGTTCCTTTTTATTATTTATATCTACTATAGCCGTGTCTTGCCATGTCTCCTGTAACTGCCTCCACTCCTTGAAACAAAAAGTTGTCCCAACACATTCCAAAAACTTGAGGAACTGTCTGTTTTGTGCTGTTGTGGGTGTTTTTTTCTCTTACAGCAGATATCTGGTCGGGTAAGGTCCTCAATTACCTCTGCTTCCTATTCTCATGACACTCACAGTAGTTGCTTAAAAAACGTGACATCAACCTCCTCGTCATTAAGTAATCATAAGTAAAGCTTTGCAGTTCCTCTGTTTTATCTCCAACAGCTCTGTCTCTCCCTTCTTTCTGGCCTTCTACACATTCCTAATACAATAGATAATACTCTTCCCTTTTTTCCTGCCTGTCCTTCCTACACAAATTACACTCTCTCCACTAATACCGAAGTGCTGCAATTTCTTCCACTGAGCCTGTGTGATGTTGATTAAACTGTAGCCTTTGTTGTGTCCCAAGACTTCCAGTTCTTCCTGTTTATTCTCCATACTCTTAGCATTAGTGTAAAGACAGCTCAGATGTTTGGCAGTTTGCCCTTACGTTATCCCTTTTGTTCTTCTATGGCCCTCCTGCAATTTCCCACTTCCACTCCAGAAATGAGTTGTCAACCAGACTTCCAGTTTCCTTATTCACCTGAGGTCTTTCCTACCCACCCAGTTGAAAACTGGTATCCTAGGAGTTCTCACTTGTCTTTTCTAGTAATAACATTCTCATTATGAAAAGCAACGGGTGGGGTTTTTTTTTCAATGATTAAACAATGATCCATAGCATGGGAATTCTCCTAAGAGTCTTCCTAAAAAAATGGCACAGAAAGTTTTTAATAGGAAAGGGGTCTTAAGGGATAGAAGTCCCCGGTCCCATTCCAGACTTGCCAGAGGGTTGACAGTATCCATAGTTAAAATGAACGCTAGTTTTGTCAAAATGCTAGCACATGGGCAAATACAGGGTCCCATACTCTGCGTCAGGCTGCCGTCGTGCAAAATCAGCTCTGGTTACAACCTTGGGGGAACCCTTTCTAATTCCCAGCAGTACAACACACTGAGTAATAACGTACATTAACCAAGACAGTGGTACTTTTTAAGGCTGCAGTCATCAAGGAATAGGCAGATGATGAGCATAGCAGAGACAGTATGTTGACTCTCCTCCCTCACAATTATGAACAGCTGGAACATCCCCAGTTTACAAGAGCTCTGACACTGCAAAGAAACAAGAACAAATATTTGGAAATCTAATCGTATAATATAGCTGAAGGATGACAAGAGGACCCCGCTCCAGGGGAGTATATGCCTTTATAGCACATGGCCGCTCTGCAAACGAACAAACTACATGCTATTGAAACCTGCTGTCCTGCTGCCCAGCCTCTGAATGATTGACAAGAGCGAAGTGCAGTCACTCAACCTCCTCAAAGCCTCAGATGTGCTTCTGAAGCAAAGATGAAGAGTTTGTGAAGGAAGATGTTTCCTACAATGTGACCAACGCTGCCTCTCAGCTAACGTTTGAGGTTAAACATTGAGATGTTGAGAATAAACATGCTTATTTCGTACATTCCAGTAAACAGACTGACCTCTGGTTTATGTGGAGATAATGAAGAAGGCAACTGAATCTACTTTTCGGGGGGGGGGGGACACATCCAGCATTTTCTCACAAAACCCAAATACACCCTTCCATCAATCAATGAAAGAGGGAGAGTGCAGTCCAAGAAAAAGGAGTGTCCCTTACAAAATAAGGGCTTGAGCCCGTGCTATTTTTTTCATTCAAATACTCTGAATTTAATCGGCATGATGCATATCTATACTTCATAGATGAGCCAGTGGTTTTCTCGGGTTTGCGCAACACAGCCAGCACAGTGGATGAACCGTGTAACATCTGCTGATACGTATCACACCATCAGCCAGGCCGACTTCAGCTGTCTCCTGTCCGCTGGTGTCTGTTCCCACTACTTCATAGATTCTGCTCCCTCTTCTGGCCAGCCACATAATAAAAGAAATCATTTCCCCTTTTTAAATACGATTTTGAGCATGGGGAGTTGAGAAATGGAAAAGAAAATTCATATTGCTTTGGCAGGACAAAGAGATCTGAGCTGTGCAGCCGCCGAATTTCCATATTTGGATTTCTCTGTAACAAAGGCTTGTGGTAAAAGCTGAAAAAATAATTACTGGTATTTTTTGTTCAGTTCACTGGTTAGTTCTTTGGGGAGGGTGGGAGAGAGAAAAGGAGGTGCAAGGAAAGAAAGACCATCGATCAGCATTGCTCTACCTTTCACTTCTCCTCCTTGGCACTGTACTGCTCCTTCTCAGTTTTGTGCAAAAGAATAATGCAGACCTAAAAAAGGAAATGCACAGAGATCCCATCTTCAGGAATAGCAAACTTGCCAAAATGGGCTCAGATGATGGTATATTAGCTCTAGCATCCTGAGTACATGCTCAGAAAGGCCAGCATTTCCTCTCTTTTAGTAAGTAAAATCTGAACGGTTTGTGTCCAAAGCAGATACTGCAGATTCTGACTATTTTTGCCTTTTTTCAGGTCCGCTTCACTTCCCATGGAGGTTAACAAGAAAAGGCCAGACATTTGGGATAAAGGTCTTTCAAATCTTTTCTGGCCATTAAAGATATCACCAAAAATTCAGCTAATGTAGGAGAAAGCACAAACCAGTCTACACTGGGCATCCCAAGATGGCACTATCTTCTCTGTCGCTTCTTTCAGGACTTTGAGGAGAGATTTCTTACGCCTCCCACAACTGAACTTAGTCTGATGAAGCTCCCCAAAGCCACATCTGAGGCAGAGCAGAAAGGACGGCTCAGTGACCGTACAGCTATTTACCAAGCATACGATGTACAGGCTTGCAATAGAAGCGATACTGTTTTTTATACAGAAAGGAAAGCACCAGATACTTTTGTATATGGTTTTGGCCAAAGCATTGTCTGTACACGTGATAATTCATTTGCTTACTGGACATCCAGATAAAGAGATGATGCATTCAAGCCTTCACTCTTTGTGAATTTTGTAAAATTTCAGACTTTGAATATTGTGCTCATTTCCAGTTGACAGTGTCTCATGTGTCTTGATTACCTTTCTTTGGAGAGCATACTCCAGCCTTTTCCGAGATCATCTTTCCATTGCTTTCCTTCAGAAGGAGAGCGGGAGCCTGATCCACAGCAGAAGACGTAACCGGTGTGGTCGGAGCAGCAACCCAAGTTCACACTGGTCAGAATGACGCTAGCAGCGAACAGTGAACCCAGCTTTAAAACTAAAGCTCTTTTTGAAGCCGCTCTTTCTGAATCTACTATTAGTTGAGAACTTGAAACATTATTAAGTATTAAAAAAAGAAATACTCTGCTGGAAGTTGTACCAACTCAAGGGCTGGACTCTTGTATAGGTCTCTCAGCTGCTGCTGTTCAAACACTCGGGCCCGATTCTGCAATCCTTTGTTCAAGCACCAGTCCGAGGGGGTGAAAGTTGGCCAGAGAAAAATGTGTGAGATCAGATCTTGTGATACGGTTAAAAAAAAAAAAAAAATCCACTTTCCATGAAAAGAACCTTGTTTTCAAACACATTCCACAAGGTGAGCAGCTCTTTCAGCCCTTCTGTATATAAGATGAGGCGCTCCCCCCGACACCCCCCACCAGCCCCAACAGTGGGGCTCAGAGCCCCCACACTGCCTGCACCACCTTCTCCACACGCATGGCTGCGAGAGAGTAGGAGAATCCTGTTCTTACTGAAACAGCTACTCATTGAATAGTTCTTCGTTATCTAAGAGATAGACAGGAAATATTTAATAAATATATTACCCATTGCATCAAAATAAATATAATTTATAAAACATTCATTGTCTTTGCTCGTCATCATCGTACAGTGTATATAAATGTGCCCAGTACATACGAGATTTACAAAGGTTTGCCTGAATTTTTCCCCTTAACGCATTCTCCCACTTACAATAATCATAAAATGCATAAAAACATAACACAGCTTTATGCCACTGGCATAAACCAAAGCCTTGTGAGAGTACAAAAAGTCTTCAGCCAGGAGGAATGGCTCTAGATACGTCTTAAAGTGGCACTTGCTCCAACTCAACTCTGCAGCATTTTAGAGCTGGAGCCAAGGTTTACTTGAGAACTTGGAGTTACTTAACCAAACAACAGAACATATAAAAGCAAGCTGACTTTTTTTGGAAAAAAAAAACGTTTAATAATACAGTAATAGTTGTAGTATTGTCCAGTAAAGGTGTATTGTAAAAATGTTCTGAATATTAATTTACCTCAGATAACTTTAGAGTTGTAAATACTTGCATTATAGTGAGGTAGACAGTGAAAAAAAAAAGTTCTTTTCTCCGTTATTAGCACAGAATTTAAATCTTGTAATAATATCTTAAGGAAACGATAATGTTAAGTAAGGATGAAATATTTGATTAATGCTTAATTCTGTACAACTCAAATATAAACTTTTAAAAATATTAGAAATTATAACATTTCGAGTGCATATAATGTTTTGTACATTAAAAAAAAGAAATGCACGTTGTTCATCTCCATTTTGCACTTTTCAGTCTGTTTAAATAAACAAATATTTACAACTTTTATATGAACAACAGTGCACCCAAAGCAAAATGTGCATTTTAAATTATTGCTCCCGGTTGAGTCTTTTCATTAGCATTTTATATTATTATTCTCTTCTCTTTTTTTTTCCCCCCCCATCAGTTTGTAGCTCTGCGAAACCAGATAAGCCAACAATTCTAGAAATCGGAGGGGGAAAGCCTGAAACTGCGAACCCAACAGTTACGTTAAGAAAGGGCTAGGCATGCTTCGAAGTGCACTTTCCTCAGGTGAAGCCACAGCTGAGACCAAAGGTGGGAAAGAAACAGGAATCTTAGATAAAACGCCTTTTTCCAGCACAGCGTTTGCGTGTAATACTGCTGCAGGTTGCGAGGGCTGCCGAGCTGAGGTCTGGCCGTGGCATCCTTGCGCTGTTGGTGAAATCCGAAGGGGTTTCCTTTCCAATCCACCCAGGTTGTGCTTTCTGTAACACTTCGCTCTTCACAGTTTTTCTTTGCTGTCTCAAAATAAAACCTAACTGGTAATTACGATCTTGGGTAATTCTTTTTTTTTTTTCCTTTTCTCTTTATTTTTTCTTTACCTTTGGGGGGTGGGGGCCGTAGGCTATTTCTGGCTGGTAATCTTGCAGGAATGTGAGAGGGCAGAGATGAGGCAGCCCTTTTCAGAGCAACTTCAGAGAGAGGGATCAGGCTGCTCCCTCTCCCTCCCCCGACTCTTTTTGTACTTGGTAAATTGCCTTCACCTTCGGAGGGAGGAGGACAGAT
>NW_010248244.1:7972-8430 GCF_000690775.1 Eurypyga helias | reverse complement strand
CTACCCGGTGGCCGAAAAGGGGGAGTGAAAAAACGCCACGGCAGCCTGCGGAGCTCCACCTGATCACACCGCCGATTCCACCTCTTCGGCTGGCTTTTGATGGAAAGGCTTTAATTGGGCCCAAAGTTGCTCCCATGACAAATTATTTGGAGCCTCCGGGTGCTGCTGTCGAGGATTCGGGGCCGTCTTGATCCCCAGCGCTACCCGGTGGCCGAAAAGGGGGAGTGAAAAAACGCCACGGCAGCCTGCGGAGCTCCACCTGATCACACCGCCGATTCCACCTCTTCGGCTGGCTTTTGATGGAAAGGCTTTAATTGGGCCCAAAGTTGCTCCCATGACAAATTATTTGGAGCCTCCGGGTGCTGCTGTCGAGGATTCGGGGCCGTCTTGATCCCCAGCGGTGCCGGGGCGCTGCGGGCGAGGGGGGGGGGGGCCCCCCACCCCCCGCAGAGAGAGAG
>NW_010248244.1:4740-7921 GCF_000690775.1 Eurypyga helias | reverse complement strand
AGGGGTGGGGGTCCCCCCCACCCTCAGCAGAGAGAGCGCCCGTCGCTCACGCTTCCCCGATCCCGGAGACTGGACCTTCGGAGCACGTCCGAAAGCCCGTCTGTCTCTTTGGGAAGGGTAGGGAGGAGAGGGAAGTCGGTAATTAAATGGGATAAGGCTTTATTTTGCCAGGTTTTCCAAAGCAGGCGGCGTGCCGCCGCTCGCCTGGGCTGCGAGTGCCCGAGCTCGGCAGCATCTCGCCCCCTGGGAAGGCCCTTGGCCTTTTCTTTTGAAGAGAATTTTAAGTGATAAACATACAAAACCGGTACAAAACCGACACAGGAGGAGTTAAAGGTGCTGGCGGCGGATTTGGGGACCCGGGTGTCGTCGTGCGGGGTTCAGCACGGCGGGGACGTGTTTCTGAGCTGGTTTTCTCCTTGTTGCCGTGAGCAGCGGGTAAAACCAAAGCAGTTTTTCCACTTCAGGCTTCCCTGCTGTCGGGGTTTTTTTTTGCAACGCAGAGGAGTTGCAAGAAAAACTTGGATTCCTGTCAGAAGATTTTAAGGTGGCATTCAGGGGAGGCTATTTTTAGCCGGATTGCGTAACTTTTAAAAGCGGAGCCTTTACCTACCGGGCAAATGTTTCTCTCCCTGCGCACGGCGCGTTGCTGCGGTGCCGAGATCCTGCTGGAAAGGCCTCTCCTCCCGGCTGAGCGAGGCGGGGGTTGGAAGGGAGCAGAGTTCTGGCCGAGGGATGGAATTTCCGAAGAGAAACGCCACGGGGGAGGCAACCGCTGTTGGAGATTCCCCGGCTCCGGCGCGTTCGGCCCAGGGACGGTGGGATGCCTGGGGGCTCTGGGGCTGGCTGGGGGCTCTGGTGCAGCCCTTATTTTTCCCATTTAAATTAAAAAAATAAGGGAAGGCGGAGTATTTTTCCCATGGTTGGAAGTCAAGTGTTGACATGGTGCTGGTCCTCTGTTCTCTTGTCCCCAGGGGAGCGCGGCTCCGGTGTCGCAGGCGCTCAGAGGTTTCTGCGCCGGGTTATCCGGCTTTTTAGGAGAATTGGAAAGGTTTTTTGGGAAATGCAGCATTCCTGTTGCAGGGAACAGCCTCTTCTGCGGGGTGAATGCCTGAGTTCATGCATGGGCCCTGAGAGGGGGCGCGGAGGGCCGGGCACAACCTTCCGCCTCCGTTTTTACCATGCTCATCTTTCCTTCTTTTTGTTTCTTTTTCCCCTCCCTGTGCCCAGATCTGCCCTGTCTGACCTTGTGACTCCCATGCGGCAGCGGCTCTTGGCCCTGGAAGAACGGCATTTTAAACTGTAGAAGAGGAAGGGGAAAAGATGGGCCTTTGGGAGCGACTCCCTGAAAAGAGTAAACCCAGCCCGGCCCTGCCTCTTTGCTACTTAGGGAGGAATTCTGCCGCGGAAGGTAAACCAAGCACCTCTCCAGACTTTCCATCTGGGCACGGGGATGAGTTTAAGTCCTTCCTCCACGCGTGCGGAGGTTCCGACACGCGAACAGCCCGTTTCATCAGCAGTTTTATGGGGTGTTGCTTTATGTACGCTCTCAGGGCTTTTGTGTGCTGCTGCCAGTCGCTTTGAAGCGCCTGATTATCGGAGAACTTTGCTTTTGCTCTGCTAACGAGGAGGATCTTGGGCATGGGATCTGCAAGGAAGCTGGGGGGGCTTTTCCCAAGGGCAGGGGATGACAGGACAAGGGATAACGGGTTTAAATGGAAAGAGGGAGGTGGTACATGGGGAAGGAATTCTTCCCACAGAGGGTGGGAGCACTGGGACAGGCTGCCCAGAGAAGCTGTGGATGCCCCATCCCTGGGAGTGTCCAAGGCCAGGCTGGATGAGGCTGGGAGCACCCTGGGCTGTGGAAGGTGTTCCTGCCCGCAGTGTGGGGGTTGGGAGGGCTTTAAAGTCCCTCCAACCCAAACCATTCCATGATTTTATGATCTCTGTGTGTCCTGACAGCACGACCTGTACGGCAGCGTTGCAGCTTGTAGCTGCCTGATCTCTTCCTGCCCCTTCCCCAGTTTCCCTCGATCCCCTCACACCCCTCGTGGGGCTGTGCAGGTTCCCAGGGACGCGGCTCTTGTTCCAAAGCCGTTAGAGAACCTTCGTTGTAAATTAACGTCTACAGGGAAATAGCAAGATCTTCCTTAAATTTCCGAGGTTTAAAGTAAATCCTGCCAAACTGGCTTAAAAACTGCCCCTGCCTGATTTCTGCCTCTCTGGTTTCACTTGGTGCTCGGGAAGGAGAAGGGCAGGGGCCGGCATTCCCAGAGTACTTGAGAGACTGCGGTTCCCTGGGACTTGCAGGCTCTGTTAAGGAAAACCTCTGGTGCATCTGGAGCTCGGGAAAGGCATCCCAAGAGGCTGCAGCGGCAGCTGGAGGCGATGCCAAGCGAACTCCAGACGGAGCTGAAGGTAAAAGCGAGCCGTGGGTTGTGCCGCTCGGCTCTGCCCCTGTTTTCTCGCTGGCTGCCGACGGCTGCGGCGTCGCAGCTTGTGTGGGCTCCTCGTGGCGGAAAACAGGAAGCGCTTCCCACAGGATGGGATCCATGCTGTTCTGCCAGGGTGGGATTCGCTGGAGAGATCCCTCGCATCCACGGGCTTCAGGCTGAGCCAAAAGCTCTTTGGTCTCCTCACGCTGGGGTTTCCGGGCTCGCTCCGGTGTCACGCCGGAGCGCACGGAGACTGGGCTGGCGCGTGTGTTCTTCCCTGGGAATCTGCTCCTGCCTGAGGAGCTGGGACCTCTTGGGGTACCGCTGGGGAAACGCGGTGGCTCCGGGCGTTCTGCTGCCTGCCCGGTCTGCCTTGCGCTGCTCCGGTACCTGCCGGAGGGTCGATGCTCTTTAAACGACACCCCACGGCAGGGTTTCCTTTGGGATAAGGCATCGCTTCTGCTGGAGCAGTTGGAGTTGGGAGAGGACAGGCTGCTGACGGAGCAGCGGTGCGGGATGCTTTTTCTAGCCGACGTTCTGCTGGCTGTGACATCTGCTTCCCGGGGAGGGGGGAACCCCAAAGATAAACTGCTTAACCTCGGATTTAGGCTTTTCCTTTCCGCGGTGTCTTGACGCTGTAAGAAATACCAGGAAGTACAAGGCTTGGCAGAGCCGGGGAAGCTGGGCTTTGGAATTCCGGCACGGCCCCAGCTGCTAACAAGTGGCTTTTTTCGCTTTGATGCCAAAGG
>NW_010248244.1:2779-4693 GCF_000690775.1 Eurypyga helias | reverse complement strand
CCGGAGCCACAAGCGCTCTCCGGACAAACCACTTCTCGTGGGTGCGGAGCCTGGCATGTGTGCACGGCCCCGTCCCGGTCAGAGCCTCCCGGTGTTTCCGCCATCACCTGCAGCACCCCCCCAAAATTATGCCAGGGCCGGATTCCTGCCTCTGGGCTGTCGGTGACAACGTCTTCCTTCCGCTCTGGCTGCATCCGCCCGTAGACACGCTGCGGGCAGCGTGCTGCACCGCATTCCTCCGTGATCCGGGGTTGGCGGGATGTGTCAGAGCTCCGGTGACAGCCGGTGCCCCGGCAGCTGATGGCGTGACCCGAGTCCCAGGGCCTCCTTTGGCTCCTGGTAGGTGGGAGCTGTCGCTGGCCGAGCTCCAGCAGCGTGAGGAGGTGTAGCAGTGTCGGAAAGCAGCGATGGGGGGGTGAATATTCCAAGCTCGTGGCACAAAGAACAACCCGAAACGCGTGTTTCTGCCTGTGTCTTGGACATTTCCCTTCTGATAGACCTGAGGCTCAGGAACCTGAGGTTTGGGAGGCCACAACCTGCTTGTGGTACCCACACCGAGCGTTTCCCTGTTCCTGAGGATGATCGGAGCTCCTCCTGTCCCGGGGAGGGTCACGGGCAGGGTCTCACTCCGCGCAGCCTCTCTCTTGTGGAAATCTGCCACCAGGTTTCCTTCCCCGACACGAAACCGGTGCTGACCTTCGGGTGTTCTCCATCCTCCCCCCTTTGCTGCTTATGTGGGGTTTGGTGTATTATTTCTGCCCCTTTGGGAGCCCTGGCTGAGGGGTCAAAGCCCCTTTCCAACGTCGTAAATCCGATTCCTGAGCTTTGGAAGGGCTCGATGTGAAGAACGGACGGAAGGGAAGTGGCAGGAACTGGGTGGGCAGCTCCCGGGGTCTTAACAAAGAGCAGGACCTTGGTGTTCCCCAAACAACGTGTGATTTTTATCCCCACCCCACCCCGAAGTTGTTCCCATCGCTTAGCAACCCGCAGCATCCCCGGAGCCGCTTTCAGCTCCATCCCTGACGCGTTTCATAGGGCTGAGGACGTGGCAACCGGGGAGATCCTGGTATGTTCCCTGCAGGGTCAGGGTGGCTGGAGCTCATCCCATGGCTCTGGAAGTGAGCTACCCTCTTGGATCCCTGTGTAATTGGGGACGGATAAAAGCTGTTGCGTCTGGCAAGCCGGCTGTGCCGGGGGCAGGAGGGATGTTGCACCGCGGGGTTTTACCCGGCTGCTTGGCTTCCTTTTCCAGAGGAGCCCAGGCCAACGGGCCAGTGCCCTTGCCCCATGGGGGCACGTGGGGTTGCCCACCCCCCTCTTAGCCCATCCTTTGCGTCGGGAGGCGCAGGGGTGATGTGAGCTGGGTGTGTCGGCTCTCGCTCCGCTTCCAGCAGCCGCCGTTGGGAACTTCCCAAGGATTTCTTTTTGCTCTCCTTCCTGCAGGTGCCCGATTTCCCAGGGAAGCTCTCCAGCCTCTCACCAAAATCCTTCTGACCCATTAGAGGTGCAGGAACTAGGATGAGGGGAGAGCCGGTCGGCTGGCCGTGCTTTATTTGGTGCATGGAATGTTGTTTCCTGTCCTGGGATTTTGGGGCATTGCCAGCGTTCGGCACAATGCCTGTGGGTGTTCCCAGAGCCTTGGCGATCCTGAAGAGCTTCCCAGGGTAAGGAACAGCCTTGCTGGGTGGCAGAGCCCTCTGGTCTGATTCTGCAAGGGTTAAGCAATAGAGGCTCCTGATACAGGAACCGGGACTACACGGGATCTGGGGCGTGGGTAGGGCCTCGCGATTGATGTGTTTTCCTCCTATTATCCCGCCGAGAAGGATTGTTTAACCCCGCGTTCCTTTTGACCTCATTTGGGCAAAAGCTTCCTTGGATTTGTGAAAGGCTTTTCCTGAAAAGGGACTTTTTTCC
>NW_010248244.1:2071-2705 GCF_000690775.1 Eurypyga helias | reverse complement strand
AGAGTTACCCCTTCACAGTGTGAAGCCCTGCTGCTGGATTTACCCTGAGAAAAGTGCTGATTTTTAGCGGGTGCTGGGGAGCATTGGCACCAAACTCAGGGTCTTTCCCAGCTTCCGATACTGCAGCTGCGTTCCCAAATTTCTCCCTGCAGGCAGCGTGGGGGGACACACAGTTCAGACAGCCAACCCAAACTGACCGAAGGGGGATGTCATTCCGTAGCACGTCATGCTCGGGACGTGAGTGGGGAGTGGGCTGGGGGGGCCATCACTCTTTTTGCTCCTTTGCCAACTCCTCCATTGGCTCCTGGACGCCTTTCCTGGCTCGTTTGTTAGTGAGTTGGTGGGGTTGTTGGTTTTCCTGGTTGTGCTGTCGCTCGTGGGGTCGCTTGGACTCTGCTGCCGTCGCTTTCCACTGTTGGGGACCTGACTGTGCATCGGTCGGCGGGCGGTGAGCAATTGTAGGTCGTGTTCTATTTTCTATTATGTTAATTACTTATATATTCATATATTATTCACTTATATTCAGTTAGTAAATAGTTTGTACCTCAATTTTACAAGCTTCCTTGTCGCTTTCCCGTGATTCTCCCCCTCCGCTGGACGTGGGTGGGGAGATGTGCGAGCGGCGGCGTGGCGG
>NW_010248244.1:1413-2028 GCF_000690775.1 Eurypyga helias | reverse complement strand
TTTGCTCCCTGGACACGAGCTCAGATCAGACACGATCAGCACGGGGGAGAGAGCTGTTAGATTGGTGCTCTCGGTGCTTTTGGCTTTTAATCCCCAAATAATGAGTAATATTTTTGTGTGTTTTGCCTGTGGCCTCTGGAATCGGGATAGTCTGTACTCAAACGGCGGGGATGGCAGCCAGCCCTCCCCCACGTCTCTGCCAACTGGTTAAAACCCGGCGGGACACCCTTACCTGCGGAAAGGTGGGGGCCTGGGGTATGTGGATGACTGCAGTGAGCAGCCGAGTCCATCGCAGGTTTCCGTGTGGAATCCTTTGTGTGTTTTGCCTGTGGCCTCTGGAATCGGGATAGTCTGTACTCAAACGGCGGGGATGGCAGCCAGCCCTCCCCCACGTCTCTGCCAACTGGTTAAAACCCGGCGGGACACCCTTACCTGCGGAAAGGTGGGGGCCTGGGGTATGTGGATGACTGCAGTGAGCAGCCGAGTCCATCGCAGGTTTCCGTGTGGAATCCCAGACTGGGTTGGGTTGGGAGGGACCTTAAAGCCCACCCAGCCTCCCTGCCATGGGCAGGGACCCCCTCCATAGCCCAGGTTGTTCCAAGCCTAGCCTGGCCT
>NW_010248244.1:0-1095 GCF_000690775.1 Eurypyga helias | reverse complement strand
AGGAAACACGGTTTGGAGGAGGAACGAATTCCCTCACGTGGGAACCCTTTGCAGGATCAGTGAGCAGGAATCAGGATCCTGGTCGGTGTTGGATAAGTCTGTGTGCAGCGTTTCGCAGCTCGTCCAGCGCAGTGCGGACACCGCGGCGTCTCAGGGCACGAGGGCTGCCGGCTCTTCCCTCCGCCTTTCCGGTCTGGCCCTTCCAGTCGTTTTCCCTGGCTCTTCCTGCACGTGGAGCTCTTCCCGGGTACGCATGGCCGCGGCGAGGGGCCGGGTGTACTCATGCCGGAGAGGAGCGAGCGAGTCGCGCTTCAGACGATCGGTTTGGTTCGGTGGGGAGGGAGCGCTGCTGCGGTGTCGTTAGTGAGGCGGTTAATTAAGCACCCGCCAAGCAACTGGTGGTTACTGGTGGTGTGCGTGCAGGCCAAACTGGTTTGTTGCATCTTTTCACCAGTTACTCTTGATGGAGACGCTGGAGTCGGGCCGGGGAAGCCCCTGGCCTGGCCTGCAGACCAGCGCTCGCTGCGATTTTTAAGCTCATGGCCTGGATAGGTCTCAGCTGGGTGCGGAAATTCCCGGGAAAGCCAACTGTGCAGGCAAGCCACATGCCAAAAAAATGGGAAGGAGCAAAGGAACAGGCAGAGCGATGCCACAAATCTGATCCTGCTGACGCTGCGTCGCCTCTCCAGACCAGGAGCACGACGTACGCTGTGCCAGCTCTTCCTCGCCGTTAAACCCCAGTCAGGCCTGTATCCAAGCAGGGAGCATGTCATTCCAGATTTTGGGATTGTGCTCAACCAGCAAGTGCTTCGTGTCCGTGCCAGGCAGCGCAGGGAAGTGGCTCCCGCCAAATGCCCAGCACGCCCCGGGCATCTCTGTCCCGCTGTGCTGTCTGGATTAGGAACTGGGTTGCTGGACAACTAGGTCAGGCAGTGGGATTTGTGTCCAGCTTTGGATTACGCTGCGCGTTCGGATTCGATGTTGTTCTCGGACCTCTCTCCCCCCCGGTGTGGTGCCAGGGGCTGTGGCTAGTGCCAGGTGCCCAGCACGCGGAGCAGGGTGGCCGCGCGCTGGGCACTCATCTCGAGGATGTGG
>NW_010248243.1:0-1915 GCF_000690775.1 Eurypyga helias | reverse complement strand
AGGTGGTCTGCGATGGTATCTTCCCCAACTTGTTTGCGATGGTATCTTCCCGAAACTGCTCCTCTCTTAATGCATTTTTATACTATTTTTTATCTTTCAGGTGGAACTTGAGTGACTCTAGTCATACATGATTGGTGTAAAATATTCTCGCTTCGCTTTTAAACGTATAGGCTAAGAAAAATTCAGAGCACGTGCTCAGTGAGGGGTGGTCACACCTTGGAGGCGGGTAGCTTTTGGAATGGGGGTGTGCTTTTGTATTATAATGAGATTATAATGAGCAAAGTTCACCTAAAGGACAGCATTTTGTCAAAAGATGGCAGGTTGTTGGCCCGGGGCATCAAATACGCAGCGTACAGGCTCATAAGACCTTCAAGTTCCCGTATGAGTACAGAGCTTGACCTCGGTGTCTCCACTCCGTTCCACCCTCTGTGCAATTCCTCTTACAGTCAGCACACCAAGTTTGCCTGGTGATGCTAACAGCTAAGGTTGCCTGGGGAACTACTGTGGTTCAGATTCTCTGCATATTGGCTGCAATCCACCGTGGAAGTCTCTTCAATGCTGTACCTTGTCTTAAAATGTGAATATGTTTAATTTCCAATTCACCTCCAGTAATTACTCCACAGCTGTGGTGGGCTGCTTGCTGCCAGTAGAGATTTTTCCCTCACTGGGAAGGCAGCAGTTCCTGTCCCACAGTGGGAAGTGAGCAAATTGAACCCTGGTCCATGGTCAGTAAGTAGCTTGGAGGCAGGCAAGATGGCCTCACTGGGCAGTAAAGACTAGGTCTTCCTCGTCCTCTGTACTGTGTGCCCAACACTGTAGAGCCTTTCCTCAGCCTCAGCTGCCACGCTGTGCAAAGCTCGGGATCATAGGAGGCTGTGGGGTGAGCAGAAAGGGTGCCCCACACCTGCTGCAGGTGGTGGTGGCTACGCTGGCACGCTGCAGGAGCTAAGGACATGTCAGTGCCATTGAGGACATTCTGGGGCTGTGCTGCATGTGCACGGAGGAGGGCTCCCTTAAGCACTCATGGCTTGGGGTGACAAGATGGACCCTAGGAGAAGTCTTTGGTCACTCCCTGGTCTGTGGCAGGTGAAGGGGAGGTGGTGCTTGGAGGAGGTGAAGAGTTTCATACTGCCCCAGCCCCGCAGCCCATGGCTGGGTTGTTGTTTCCAGGCACTAGCCATTGTCCGTGACCCAGCCTGTGTGCAGGTGAGGTCCCCAGAGGCACACCACAGAGACAGGCTTGGGCAAGGGGCCTTGTCTTGCCTGGAGGTGGGGAGACCATCTCTTCCACTGCAGATGGGGGCTGTTTAGCCATTAGCTCTGTTGCAAGCAATTGCCCTGCCCTGGTGAGCTGCTGGGGCTCTTGGCTGAGTCCTCTGTCCTCTTGCACTGGTTTTGGCTGAACTGAAGCACCACCTTGACTGGGGATGGCCTTTTCCTGCTGGAAAAATGACAGGCAATTTCCAAGATCCACCATCTCTGCTGGGTGACCCATGCAGTGGGTGGGTGGCATCACCTGCTTGCTCCTGTGACCATGTGCCATTCTCTTGGGAGGTCTGAGATTGCACTTAGGGGAACCAGAGCCGTACCATGGGGCTGCCCCACACTGTGGCTGTGAGTCCCTGCAGGATGGAAGCTACAAGGCTTCTGGGGAGGATTTGGGCTGTGCCATTGGCCCCAGTGGGCTCCACCAGAACCCTTGCACCCTTCCTCTAGGTGAGCACCCAGCTGGTGCCTCCTCATCAGAGTTGTCACAGAGGTGGCAGTTCAGTGGGGTGTAGTGCAAATTCCAAGCTGCAGAAGAGAGACTCCACATTCATCTAACACATCCAGGTGGTGAGACCCTGGAGCTGGTTGTGGATACCCCATCCCCAGCCAAAACCTTTAATGGACCTTTTTTAATGTATTTATCTGC
>NW_010248242.1:0-5750 GCF_000690775.1 Eurypyga helias | reverse complement strand
CGGGATAGAAGGAGAGAGAGAGCGCCCGCTCCCTCACAGCGACAGACGTGGAGCAGCCTCAGGACAGCGCACGCGTTGATTGGCTGTCTCTCCCGTCGCTCCGAGGACCTGCGGCAAATCAGACGTGTCTGAGGCGGCCTCGCGGACCGGGCATGGGCGGGGCGTCGTCCCTCCCCGTGGGCGGTGACTGGAGGGAGCGCCCGCCTCAGAGTTGCCCGGCGGAGGTGGTGGGTCGCTCGCTGTTGTTCCCTCTCTCCTCACCTTTTCTCCTTCTCCCGCCGGAAAGACGCTTCCTGAGCCATGGGGGACGTCAGCGCTTTCTCCCGGCCAGACGCGGTCTGGTTTCTCGGTGGGGCTGTTGGTCCAGAGGGGCTGAGGTGCCTCAGGGCGGCCCTCGGCTGGCGCTTCAGAGGTGGGTGAAGTCACGGTGCTTTGACAAGTGGTGCCATTCCCTGCTGTTTACTCCAGGTGACTCAGCGGGGGTATGTGACTGCCACTAAATAAGAGCCTTCTGTTTATCGTGGGTCATAGTTTCAGTGAACTGTGAGCACAGGGCTGATTGCAGACGGCGTGGTGCCTTCACCTCCGGAGCAGCAGTGGAGCTGCCTGCGCAGCAGAGGAACAACATACGGAGCCCGTGATTTCGTCTTGAGCTGTTTAATCTAAATAGACACTGAGTCACTCTGTATGTATTGACTCTGTGTACTTCTTCACTGGGAGAAGTGTGTTTCCTCTGGGACCGGTGCATACAGTACCCGAAACTGTAGAGAGCAGTTTCTCTGAAACTGAAGGTATGAGATGTAGTTTCACCACAGCCACAGATATTTTTGCGGGCTAGTGTTCACGTAATTTACAATAAAATAAAAAAAAAATCCCACTATAAATGGCTTTCAGGGTTTCACAGGTTTGTTATTAGTCCAGGGTTCAGGAAAGTCTTCTTCAAAAGGTACAAAGAACCTCAGAATCACGAGGTGTGGTCTTCACGGGGATTTGATGATCAGAATTTTTGTGGTGTTAAAGCTCAGAATCATCTGGCCTTCGGTGTTAGTAAATAACTTATTTATAGGAAGTCACAGATGTGGAATATAAGAAATTATGTTTACACAGCTGACTAAACAAGAGAAATGCTTGAAAACCTGGAAGTTCAGGGACCACTTCTTCAAAGTGACAGATGATCATAGGCTCAAATACTTATGTTAATGAACTTCAGAGTCACCAGGGATTGTTAAAATCCACTTGTTTAGCTTGTGTAGCCCAGGCCACAGGATCAGAGTGATTCCTGTATTAAATAGGTAACTTCTGGCTGACACCATGAGTTCCTGCAGTAGGGATTACTGACAATCACCGTTCATCTCATTTTTAATTTTGCTGTTCAGCTTACCTTTTTGCCACTGGGTCATGTTATGGTTTGCCTGCAGTTTGAACAGGTTCTTTACTACAAAAAGATTTCTCCTTGCAGAGTTCATGATTATTAATCTCAATTTATTTTCAAGAGATTATGCAGCTCATACTTTTAAAATTGCTTTCCTAATCATTTGTGTGCCTCTTTTCAAATTTTACCAACATTCCTTTTGAATTATGAACACCAAAAATAACCTATTGCTGGATATAGGGTAGTATTGCATATACATTACTATTTCTAACTGGTATCTCCATGTAATTAAAACAGAGAAAGACTGATCCATGAATCATTCAAAAAGGGTGTAATGTGTAACTGGTTATCCACTGTAACCCTGTATGATTTTCTTAGGGCTATTATTTCCAACATGACAGTCTTACATCTTGCATTCATTGACCTGTGACTATGACCTAGGATTTAACCACATTAAAAGAAAATTACAAATGAACCCAGGCTATTAAGCAATCCAGGTCATCCTGAAGTTAATTAATCTGTATCACGATTAGTTTCTGATTTCTCTGCTATCTGCAATGATAAATACTGGATGATTCTTGTTCATAATTAATGTAGCCCTCAAAGCAAGGATACTGTGAAGTTATTATCAAGACAGAACTACAAGATGAAAGGTACTAATGTGAATCTGATAAAATCTCAAGAACCCTCTAAGTAGGAAAGCTGCTATATGGAGTCACTGATAAGGGACTAATAATTCACATAGAGAAAAATGCCCCTCTGCTACAAAAAGACTCATGCAGTTAAATCATTTTTTCTCCTAAGAAAAATTGTGAGCTGAGAAGGAAATGACAGCTTTTATTATGTGTTTTCTTTTTGTAAGATGACAAATACAGTAAACGTTTGTTTGTTTGTTAACTGTCTGATGTGGCACTCAGCTGCGTAGAGCTATGTGCAGAAAAAACCTGCTGATCTTAATACATCCTCAACATGGGTAAGGCTTTATCAGACCTGAGGGCCATATCTGAATAATTAAAGATTCCCTCAACATAGAAATCTAATTCAGCTTCCAAATATAGTGTTTATGGTTTAGCTAGACCGCCTCTGTTAAGAGGAGAAAATAATTTTACGAGCCATGTGTTTCTTTGATGCATTCTTGCTTATAAAATATAACTTACCCAATCAGATGAGAAGCCTTAAGCTGGCTCTAACTTTAACAAGTCTACCCTCAGAATCCCGCACTCACAGGCAATATAATACAGCTTTCCATGTTCAGCCTTACATTTGAAATACCCTCCAAAATCATCTGCAACCTTCTACGTTCACGTCTTTCAAATTACTGCTGTAAATTAGGAAGCGCAAATGGGATTTGTCTGGCAATCGTGCTGTAGGCTGCATGGAAATGGTTGAGTTGCTCTCCATCGACCCTGAAGGGAGCTCTGAGTGATGTGTTCTATAATTCTGTGTGTTGAGTTGTAGATGCCTATACTGCAAACACCTCAGTCTTGAGGGATACTGGCCAGGTGAGGAGGAGAGTCAGGACCCTGAATTTTGAGCAGATTTTCAGTTGCTTAAGGAATTAGTGAATGGGACCCCCTGGAAAACTTCTCTCAATGAGCTGAAAAGAGCTGGCAGTTCTTTAAAGACATTGTTCTTAGAGCGCAAGAGCTCTATATCCCCATGTGCATGCAATCAGACAAGCAAGTCAGGATGCCAGCAGAGCTCAATAAGGACATCCTGGTTCAACTAAAGTGTAAGAAGGAAATGCACAAGCCGTGGAATGAGGGACATGTATCTTGGGAAGAATATAGGAACACTGCCAGATGTGTAGGGATGGGATCAGGAAAGCTAAAGGCACAGTTGGAACTGAATTTGTCAAGGGATGTGAAGAATAATAAGAGGGGCTTTTACAGGTATGTTGGCTAACAATGGAAGACAAAAGAAAAGAGTACACACATATCCCCAGATAAATAAGACAAGAGCTGGTGAAAATCAACATGGAGAAGGCTAAAGTACTCAGCAATTTGTTTGCTTCAGTTTTCAATGGTCATCTCTCTTCCTACATCTCTCAATTGCATCCTACCTTCCCTGGGACAGGCTCCACAGGCAGACAGGGCACAAGGTACAGAAGACTCCCTTTCCTCACTCCACCCAGTAGAACAAGGTGACCTAAGGGATGGAGGCATCCTGGCCTGCATCAGGAACAGTGTGGCCAGCAGGACTGGGGAAGTGATTGGCCCCCTGTACTCAGCACTGGTGAGGCCACACCTCGAACACTGTGTTCAGTTTTGTGCCCCTCACTTCAAGAAAGACACTGAGGTTCTGGAGTGTGTCCAGAGAAGGGAACGGAGCTGGTGAAGGGTCTGGAGCACAAGTCCTATGAGGAGCAGCTGAGGGAACTGGGGTTGTTCAGCCTGGAGAAGAGGAGGCTGAGGAGAGACCTTATCACTCTTTACAACTGCCTCAGTATGGAAAGACCTGAGTGTTGGTATTTTTTTCCCAAGTGACAAGGGACAGGACAAGAGGAAATGGCCTCAAGTGGCACCAGGGGAGATTCATGTTGGATATTAAGAAAAATTTCTTCACTGAAAGGGTTATCAGGCACTGGAACAGGCTGTCCAGGGCAGTGGTTGAGTCACCATCCCTGGAGGTGTTTAAGAGACATGTGGATGAGGTGCTTAGGGACATGGTTTAGTGATGGTATTAGCCGTTAGGTATTAGGTTAGCGGTTGGACTTGATGATCTTAAAGGTCTTTTCCAACCTAAAAAATTCTATGATTCAAGCCCCTGAACCTCAAGGCAGGGACTGGGGGAATTAAGTCCTTCACTTCGTAAGCGCTTTAAGATCACCCAAGGAACTCGAACATACATAAATCCATGGGACTCAATGAGATGCATGCCTCAGGGTCCTGAAGGAATGGGCTGATGTAATTGCAAACCACTTTCCATCATTTTTGAAAAGTCAAGACAGTTAGGTGAGGTCCCCAGTCACTGAAAAAAGGGAAATGTCATGCCCATTTTTAAAAAGGGTAAAAATGAGGACCCTGGGAACTACCAATCAGTCAGCCTTACCTCTGTGCCTGATAAGATCATGGAGCAGATCCTCCTGAAAGACATGTCAAAACATATGGAAGACAAGGAGGTGAATAAAGACAGCCACCATGGCTTCAGCAGGGGCTAATTGTGCCTGCATAATCTGGTGATCTTCTACCATAGCGTGGCTGCATCAAGGGAAGATCTTCAGATGTCATCCATCTGGACTTCTGTAAGGCCTACAATATGGACCCATACAGCATTCTTGCCTCTAAATTAGAGAGATTTAGGGTTGATGAATGGGCTGTTAGGCAGATAAAGAATTGGTTGCATAGTACCATCCAAAGAGTTGCAGTCAGTAGCTCAATGTCCAAATGGAAATCTGAAACAAGCAGAATCTCTCAGGGATCCATACAGGGACCAGTACTGTTTAATATCTCTATCAACAGCACAGACAGTGGGATCAAGTGCACCCTTGACATGTTTGCAGACAACACCAAGATGAGTGGTGTGGTTGATATGCCTGAGGGATGGGATGCCATTGAGAGGGACTTGGAAAAGCTCAAGAAGTGGGACCATGAGAATCTCATGAGGTTCAACAAGGCCAAATGCAAGATGCACCTGGGTAGGGGCAATCCCAAACACAAGTACAGGCTGGGTGGAGAGTGGATAGAAAGCAGCCCTGAGGAGAAGGACATGGGGGTACTGGTGGATGAAAAGCTGAACATGAGCCGGCAGTGTGCACTGGCAGCCCAGAAAGCCAACCATATCCTGGGCTGCAGCCACAGAAGCATATGAAGAACTCTTTGCCGTCTAGAAGCCCATGAAAAAAACACATTTTGGGATTTAGAACCCTTTGTCTCTAAAATCAGTCCTTATTCACAAGATCATTCACAGGGGGAAGGATTTATTTTGAACAAAACTCAGGTAGGTCAGCTTGACGTATTCTCTTCAACTTCAGCATTTCTCATTTTATATTCCTTCTTCCAGAATAATGAAGCAGAAAAAATAACAAATTTGCAGAGAAAAATTATTATTGGCAGATGTAATTTTTCTTTCATTGCAGGACAATACACTTTCTAATTTTACACTGACTTTAGCAACCAAGAAACCACGTGGTAACTGACTATGCAAATCAAAACATTATTTTCTAACTAGAGGCCTGCACACTCTTAAAATTTCTTCAGGGCCAGGCGGGATTAGGCTTGGAGCAACCTGGTCTAGTGGAAGGTGTCCCTGCCCATGGCAGGGGGGTTGGAACTAGATGATCTTTAAGGTCCCTTCCAACCCAAACCATTCTGTGATTCCTCTCTCAATGTCTCAGACATTTATTCTCATTCTTAATAATGCTACAAGAAACGGCTAT
>NW_010248241.1:0-4297 GCF_000690775.1 Eurypyga helias | reverse complement strand
ATGATTCTATGATTGATTCTATGAAGGCCATCTCTGGCCACGTGGTCTCTCCATGGCAGCAAGGAGCTTCGAAGGGAAGGAGAACTCAGGGAAATCTGCTTTCTCAAGCAACAGACCACAAATAGGCAGGTCAAGCAGCCTGTGCCTGGAGGACTCCTACTTGGGAGACAGTCAGGTAGAATTAATACTAAATGAAATCCCTGGGTCCTCTTTATGTAAGTATAGATGCTTACATAGAACATTACAAATGGGCAACAAAACGTGTTTTTGGAGATACACAGCTGAGTTTTCATCTTTTTCTTGTAAATGATCAGGTACACATGAAAATGTTTCCAGCTCTGAATAGGAGAAACCCCTCTTAGAGGGTAAAAGAATATCTTGCTCTTTATGTCCTTCAGTCACAAGTCTTACTAAACTGCCAGTTTTCAGGTCTTACTATCAATTCTTTGGGCTGTTTAGTAGTCTAGTGACTTTCTTCTAAGTCACATCTACATGACCTCTTCTGGTTTCATATGAATAGTGATATAGCATAAGGAGAGTCTAGATTTCAGCATCACACAGGAAATATTTTTGCTGTACCAGTAGTGATAGGATCTACCTGCAAGTGTACAGTGAGTGGAAAGCGGATTGTTTTTAATGCTCCAGAAGAAAGAAAGAAAAGTCAAGCTCACTGAGATTTTGTCTGAAATTCATGTTCTTCTCCTGTAAAGCCCACTGTGATAGGTTCCCATTACAAATAGTAAATAATATAATGAATTAAAGAATTAGAAATATTCCTGCACCCCTCTGCATTTGTATCTCTGTATCTGTGACTTGCAATTTTCTGTTACACCTCTGAACCTGCAGATCAGAGGTTTCACGGTGGTGTTAGACAAACGCATCAGCAAAGCTCTCCCTCAACCCGTTACTCACTGAAATCCCAGTGTAGAAGTGGAGTGAATTACAGCTAACTTAAAGAGAAGTTTACATTATATATACCTTTCAAACTTTTGTCTTTCCTCTGTGTTTTTTGTGGGCTCATACAACGGCTTTGGAATGCAACTGTCTATAGTGAGGGTTTAAGTTTGGTTTGAGCTTGGGGCACACACTGTCTGAAGGCAGATGAGCACTGTGCTCTTGCTAGCACTTCAGCAGATTCTACTGGATCACAAAAATCCGATCTGAAGTATCATAAGGTTTGAAAATGAGTATATCAAAGATACAGGAGAAATGGGGAAAAAATAGTCCACTTGAAAAATAATAGAAAAAACAATCTCTTAGAATCTTTACTGAAAGACATGAAAAACATACGTTGCTACAATTACATGTTTAAATCTCATTACAAAATCATCCTGCTCCACCCTAGATACCAGATTTACATCCTTTCCTTCCCTCTGTTTATGTTTTTGCTAAATGATGTGTGATTTAATTTCCCTTTTTGGGCTCCTATGAACTTCCATAGACCTCAAAATCTTGACTGATCCTACTCATTGACCTCCTTTCCTTCCAGAGCTTCAGATGGCAGTTGTGCATGGTGCTGGTTCAGTATGTCAGGCTTTCCTGAGTAGCCAGGCAGGAATCGTTTGCTGTTCCAACCCCAGGCTCCAGATATTCTGACACAACACAGACTATTGTGTTTTCCACTGAAAAAGAAACAAAGGTGTGGAGTTGACTTACTCTGTGATAAACATGCTGGGGAAAAAAAACTCCTAAATCTGAAAGAAACAAAAAAACAATCAAACCAAATCAACAAAACCAAATAAATGAAAGAATTATAGCAGAACTGCCAGAAGAATGAAGACAAGGAACATGAACACATGCAAGCTTAAAACACAGGGGGTGTCACTAGATGGTCAAAGAGATAGTAGTTAAAAAGTAATTAAAAGCCAGTTTGCTCAGTTGTGATCTTCAGTTTTCCTTGTGTTTTATTGCTTTCCACTGTCTAGAATAGAATAGAATAGAATAGAATAGAACAGAACAGAACAGAACAGAACAGAATAGAGTTCCAACTGCCTGACCACTCCAGGGCTGACCAAAAGTTAAAGCATGTTACTAAGGACATTGTCCAGATGCCTCTTAAACACTGGTAAGCCTGGGGCATTACCACCCTCCAGGAAGCCTCTTCCAGTGTTTAACCACCCTCTTGGTAAAGAAATGCATCTATTTGCTCTCTAGATTTAAATAGATGAAGGTAGAGGAAACATTTCCCCAAAAATCTCTGTACAGCACTGGTGTATCCCAAGCCTGACAGGAATCTTTGGATTTTATCAAAATGCAAACATTACCAAAGAAAATTGATTTAATCAAACAAACAAAGAGACCTTTAGTGATGTAAGTACTTAGGTTTGTTGAGTTTCAGTGAGAGAAATATGCTTTGCAGTAATGTTTCCTTAAGCAATCCATCAGCTTCTTGGTTTTATGACAGAGGTGATCCTGAGTTTAAACACATAAGTAGCAGTGGAGTATTTTCATGCCATCTCAGCATGTTGGAAACATAATCCAGGCTTTGGTATGTTGCAAAAACTGAAAACGCTAGCAAACTTAAAAGAAAGTTATATAAGACGACTACTGCATGAGGAAGGCCCTTGATTAACGACCGTGTGCTTCAGGGTCTCATTATTTTTTTGTCCTTGAAAATTAATGTAACTAATGTATTAGAGGTAGAAACTAAGGCATAATTTGAAGTCTTGGAGGGAGACAATGTTTCTGGAGCACAGGAACAGGCCTGCAAGGGAGACAAAACAAAGAGCAGGGAAGCTGCAGGCAGTAACAGGGCAGGCCTATGGCAAAGACCAGGACCTGGCAGTGGGGTCTGGGACGTGGCCAAGGTCATGCTCAGACATCAACCCACAGCTCAGTGGCGCCCACGGCCAGGCAGGGCTCCCTGGTGACACAGCTCAGCCAGGGACGAAAAGCTAGAGCCTGGCTTAAAAGCAGCTCCCTGGGCAGGTGGGGGAATTTCCCTTGCTTTGACAGCCCATGGTCTTCCAGTTTACCAAACCTTTGGGGTTTTGTTTTGGTTGGGTTTTTTTTGTTTTTTTTCCCCTTTGCAAATACAAAAGAGGTAATTGCTCATGTTCTTTCACCTTGTCCATAGGACCTGAGAAGATGTCAGCAGGGCTGTGCTGGATGAAAAACAAACCATGAGAGAGCACTGATTGGTCCCATGTACCCCTGCCATCCTGGCTGTGGTGGTACATTTCTTCCCCTGTTAGCTCCTGGACTGCTCTATGGCATTAGAGATTTCCATCAAACCTTAGCCACTGTACAGGGAGTTTGGTGCTTAAACGCCCCTTATTGTATCAAAACACTCTTGCACTGCCAAGGTGGGGAATGGCTGTACTTGGGGTCAGTTGCATAACTCGGGTTACAGTGGGGGACATGAGTGAAATAATCCACCCCCTGCCAGCCCTGAACCTTACTGCAATCTGAGTAGATCGGTACCAGCTGGGAATTCCAGTGACTGCCCATCCCAGTGAAGGCCAGGATGTAAAATTATTTATGTCTACAGTCAATTATCTCGCAACCCTATAAATAGTGATTCCAAGGATGACCCTTTGAGCTCTGCAGACCACAGCAGCTGTGCCCGGCATCGTTGCCCCCTGACTGGGACACCTCTCAGAGTTCAAAAACTCTCCAGTTTGTGAAATAAGAGAACAGTCAACACAGCCTGGGCAGAAAAAGCTCCTTGAGGCTCAACTCTTCACCCGCTGAGAGATGCACTGATATCCGACATGAATATTGTCACCAAACTCAAGGGGAAATATTAACAGGTAACTTTGTGTACATCTGTGTATACCTGTCTCGATCTCTGTACGTGTCGGTGTGAGTGCATGCATGAAACTTTATGGTGATAACTTTGTTAAGCCTTTGATTAAGTTACTGTACTGATCTATTGAGAGTGAAGTCCTGCGAGGGAATTGTATGATCTGTGTGTCATATCTGAATAGTGTTAAGGAACTTTGCTGCCCCACATTGTTGCTATCCTGGAGTTTCGCACCAATCACAAAACTCCACACATTGTGATCCTTTCCCCAATTCCTGAGACATAAACTGTTAACCAGGTCTGGGACTAGGGGTGGGTTCAGCTGCATCTAGACTTCTCTTTCAAGGAGTTTAGAAAGCAAGGGGATTCACTTTGAACCTCATGACCAAGCGGAGGGAATTTCCTTGCCCCTTTTCCCTAGTCCATATCACAACAATCTAATCCTGCCTTGATTTTCCTGACTCTGTAAATAATTTTTAATTCATGTACAAACTATTTTAATTCATTGCCAATTTGATTTCTCCTTCGTATGCTTTTCCATGTCAAATAAGT
>NW_010248240.1:227810-241740 GCF_000690775.1 Eurypyga helias | reverse complement strand
TCTGTGCTGCGTCCGGTGGCAGCGTGTTCCCAGCGTGTTCCCAGCGTGCCCCCTCTGGGACAGGGTGCGCGGCTGAGCCCTGTGCAGGGGGAGCCCTTCCGTCGTCCCGGCGGATCCGGGAGCGGTGCGAGGTGGGTGTCGGCACGGGGGATGTAGGAAACCCTGACCTGGCCTCTCTCCCGGTGCACGCTGAGACGGACGCACCTGCGGGTCATCCAGGTAAGCGGTAAAATCCAGAAGCAGCGGCAGCCAAAATCCTTTTTGGGAACTTAGATGGCCAGCGTGCTGCGTGATCTGATGGAAAAGTGAAGCACAAACGCCGAGGACTCAAAAGTCATGAGTCAGACCATCAAGTAAATTAGATTATAATAAAAGATTTTGCTGTGGTTTTCCCTGTCGGCTGGAGTTTGATTTCTTCCTGCCTGGACTTTGTATGCCTGCTTGCCAACTGCTGCATCTCACTGACCGAAATTTATGGGGTGAAACATCGTGGTGCCGCTGTAAGAGACATCACTTCCCCGATACGCAGCCATTATTCTTGTGTGCTTCCTCACTTTTTCACAGCTGCTCTCCAAGAGCCTTCTGTGTCAACCCTAATCCCGTTTCAGCTTTTCCTGTAACTGTGGGATTTCTTCCCAGCTCTGATGGTGTCATAGGAGCACCGATGAGCTGTTCTCTCTTCCTGTCTGAAAAAGATGGGGCGAACTCCCTTGGCGATGGCAACGTGTCTGATTCCCACACTACCGTTGGTTGGCTGCGTTTCCCAAGGAAGGGAGACACAGGAACATGGGAAATGAAGAGCAGGAGTTTTCACCATTTCGGGGGAACCTGGAGTGCCTCGCGTCATCGTAGGCCAGGCTACGAGCATGTGTTTGAATGCACGGAAGAAGGGCAGTATGGCATTTGTCAAGGGTACTTGTTGAGGCAATCCCTCCTTTTCAACTAAGCTTCAAGGTGCAATTTGTCTGTGGGTCTTAATGGTGTCCAAAGATTTTTCTTGAAGACTTTTCCTTTTTCTTTGTGATGGAAAACTATAAGAAAATGTTGCAGTGAGGGAAAAGCATATACAGTGTCCGTCAGGTTTTTATTCTGAGGAGCGGTTAGTTAAAGCATTTTAAACATAAATCTACTTTTATCTTGTGTAGCGGGCAAGAGAAGGCACGTTTCATTTCTGGGTAGTTTATGCGCATTGCAGTATTCCTATGGGTTGAAAATGGCATGTTTCTGTAAAGGAGTTCTACCCTCAGCATAATGGAACAAGTACAGTAAGCTGCTATCACGCACTCTGATGAAGGCCTTACACGTGTTCCAAGCAGCCTGACACTCAAACCTGCCGTAATAATTCTTGCTTCCTTATCTGGGAGGCTCTGGGTGGAAATTTTCCAATTTTTTGTAAAACCTTTTTTTTTCCCTGACAGATTACACTCAAAAATGGTTCAGTTATTCATGGCACAACCTCACGCAAATACTAAAAATACATTACAAACCCATTTTTGTACAATTTTACAATTCACATGAATCAAATTGGGTATGTGATAGGATCTGCCCTCAGGTGTTTTGAAACTCCACTGTGGGAGCATACAACTCTACTTAGTGATGAGAATCCTTTCAGAGACCTTCCTGTCTTGTGACTGGCACATAACGTGACTTCCTGCTAATTTAATTCTCATTTGCTACTGACTTCAAAGTTGAAATACATAGCATTCTGTCAGCTCGTGGCTTTATTAAGATAATTTGGTTAATATGATCCTATACAAGAATGCTCAAGAATCAGCTCAGTTTGTCAGATGGTGGTGTAGCTCTATTGAGATGCACCTGAGGAAAGAGACGTGATGATGACAAGAAGGAGCATTAATCTGGGGTTTTCTTTTAAATTAATTAACTATATTTGATGTAAAGTTATTTTTGTCATGGCAATTCAATCAAATGAACTGTTTTGTAAAATATCATAATTTCAAATAATTTCAGCCGCCTTAAGGTTTTCATGAGTGCCTTTATTAAGAATAAAATGTGTATTCAGTTGTCAGCTGAAATGTGAGGCTCGTCCTGTGACTTTTCATTGTCCGTGGGAGGAGGTAAGGGGAGAGGGACCCACCACTACTTCACCATCAGTGGCTCTTCAGTTCCTGCAGGCAGTCTTTTACGTGTAACTGGTCTCGCAGGCAGTTTCTCTCCCTTCACCTGAATGTCATAGAGAGAACTGGCCATCTGCACTGCTCTGTGTCTTGATTTTGATACTGTGTTTGCTTATCTCTGCCCAGGTTGTAAAGATCAGAGGATGCAGTCCTGGAGCATTGGCATCCTTTCGCTGAGCAAGGGCTTCAGGACCTTCCAGTTGTGTTTTTTTGGTTTGGGTTCCCCCCTCCCTGCAAAAATAAGTGATCAGGTGTTTTCCATCTGAATGGCTTATTTCAGAAGTATGCATGAGCCCTGCCTTTTCAAACAAGGCGGAAGCAGGCCAGGCATGGGTGACACCATTCATAAACCTCTGATGGCCACTTTGTGTCCCAAGTGCGATCTGTTTTGGGGTATTTTCTTTCTTCGTACATTCTGTGCCCCTTTGCTTTCTGTTCAGACTTCACGGTTTAAATATCCTGAGTTGAAATCTGACCTTCCTGTGTATGACCTGGCAAAGCTAACTCTAAGAATGAAAGCTTCTAATCCTTTTCACTAGTGCTGCTGAGGTGTACTCACCCTTTGGTGTATGTACGGGGATGACTCCTTAACTAGAGACAAGATATGCCCAGTACGGAGTGGGAGAAACATGGTTAAAAATAATTATTTGTTTTTACATTGCTTTTGATGTTTTCCTATATCCAAAATACAGGATATCCACCTACTTTAGTTACACTTTACAAAACCTAATCTATACCTCAATGCCACTGCTCCACGTACCATTTTGATAGCTGTGGACCTCTGAGGTGCAAGTGGTCTCAGGCCTTGCTTCCAGAGACCCTTTTAAATGAGAACTGGGGAGGCAACAGTGACTGTTAAAGGAAAATGAAGGCAATTCACGTAACTGGGAAGCCATGTAACACACAAAGAGAAATCTAGGTAAATAAATGGTATTCTGAATTTCTGTATTTATGTGATTTTCACACACCCATGCATCCCAAACTCATTGGCTTTTGTCCATTTGTGACTAGCACTAGTCTTAAAATGCTCAGTTAACCTGGAGTAATTTTGATGAGGCAGCAGCCTGCTCTATGTTACAAAATATATTTACTAGACGAAGCAGGACTGAAGTATTTCTTGTACACTAGTAGTGAATGCAGGGCCAGCACACATTCGGCCCAATATGCTTACTCACCATTCCTTGAAATGGGTCCATGTGTGTCTGTGACTGTCTCTGATGGAAGAGCTTGTCAGTGGCCGTGGAGCGTAGCAGGACTCTGAGTCTGTGACAGAAGAATTGTATACAGGAGACGTACTGGGGGGGGTTAGGTTGCATAATTCTGATCGGCATGGCATTCACATCTTACAATCCATAATAGGATCAGTGGAAGTTAAGTAATGGCATCCAGATTAGCCAGTCATTGCAGAACTTAAGTGACCAATTCTTTGTTGAGGTCTTAACACATGAATACGAAAGTTTTGAACTCTGCCTCCACAAAACAGTGATGCTTATATTTGTATCCAAGTGCTAGTAATAAATCTACAAAAAGACGAGGTCGGATGGATGTTCTGCCATTTTGAGGTGAATTAGTAGAGGTCATTTGGGAATTTCTTTTGTAACAGCTTTCATTCAGAATCCTAGTGCGAGTTAAACACTGGGTGGTTCTTACACACATCTTAATAAGGATTTAGCTAAGCTGAGCTGATTAAATCTATATTAGTATTTCAGCAAAGTCAGATTTTGTTAAGTTCTAAACATGAATCCTGTTATTGCGTACAGGATAAAAAAGTTGTGTGTTGTACTCGAAGCTACTGTCTCAAAAAATGTTTTCCACCGAGATAGAAAACTATGTTAGAGTCAAATCTGTATCAATTCCAATGTATTTGAGATGGATCTCATTGAAGGAGGGGGGACACAACGTGTTGTGTGTCTTCAGATGTATCAGCTGTTGTACCTTTGATGTGCCTGATGTGCACAGCGATCGCAGTGGTGATCTGTGGTATCAGTGGTTTGGTAGCGTTATCTATCCTTTTTGAGCATGCTGACAGGATGATTAAGGTTTCCTGATACCTTATATGCCTTAAAGTATGTCCCGCTACGGCAACATTACCACTGAAAGAAGCAGCCTCACCTTCCTCCTCCTCCACTGCTCCCTTCCCTATCTTGCACCTTAGGTGGCCCAAATATTTGTGTGTTGAGCAATGAACTGCACTGGGAAATTCACCCAGATTAAAACTGGTGTGGGAAATAAAAAGTGATTGGTCTTTCGGTATTTCCAGTTAACCATGCAACTAGATAAACACCCATGGTTGCCCAGGAGTGGATAACAAGGAGGGGGGAGCAAGAAAATGGTGGCAGTGCAAAAATGCTTTTTTTGGAGGCAGTGGTGATTTGTGCCAATCTCAAGTGTGGCTTGGTAAATTACCACAAAATTTGGATGAATGAAGAAAACAGAGAGTTTAAGTACACTGAAAATGACTGCCTTCTCCTTTGTTTGCTAATGGTTATGTTAAGAAGTAAATGCTCTATAAAGAACATGCAAAAATCTTATTTAGAATCTCATTCTAAATTTAATAGTGTCTTTCATATGTTTCTTTTTTTTTCTTTTTTTTTTACTTTTTGGCTTGTTGTTATCAATAGTCAGCTAGAGAATCAGGATCCCAGGATCCTCCAAAGGGAAAGTCCCAAATATATTCAGAAATTACAGCGATGCCTGCTGGCCAGCAACTGGGGACAGATTCATTGCAGTTATTTCAGTCTATACAAAATAGGAACCGGAGACACATTTCTGTTCCATATGCAGAAATGTGTTGTCTAGGGGAAACTGTGGTCTAATGTGCCGAACACGGAATGACCCGTCAGCAGTTCTGCTTCTCCTCCCAGCCCTGCCACCCCTGTGTTGTGCGATCTTTGGCAGTTCGTTTGAAAATCTGCGGGGTATGGCACAACTGAACAAGAGCTTGCGATGTAGTTGAAGAGATTTCAGCTAAGACGCTGTGGTCGTTGTATGCAGACTTTTAATTGATTTCAGGGCACAGCTGGGAGATTAGTTTCAACCTACCACCTCAGGGAGTTAAAGCAAATCTGTTTCTTTTGCATTAAAATGAACAAGGAGCATTTATACAACCGTCTAATATGTTCAGCTATGAGGAATTAGGTTCCTACATCACTCAACTTCCATGGGAGGACAATTCTTACTCCACCCTGATTTCTCTCACTTCCAGAAGTGAGAATGGAAATATCCGCTATATTTTTAAAGGTGCCCAAGAGATTCAAGCGGATACATAACTCTCTCAAGCTTTTCCATTCCAATAGCAGGAGAAAGGAATTAGAAATGGCTGTGCAGGGTCTGAACAGAGTGTTAGCTCAAGCACAAGTGAATGTTGCACACAGTCTTCGCCTCAGAAAATAGACGGCTCGATACAAGGACTGCAAAGAGAGAACTTGCCTTGCACCGCTTCAGGCACCCAGTTGCTCCAACATCTTCTTCCACCATGCTTATTATTGCCATTTTATTGAAATTGTTTAATTTAAAAGAATGTTAAAACCTGAGGCTTTCTGCCTTGTGCTTCTTTCTTTTCCTACAAATGGGCTTGTGCCGGAAACCAGTGGGATAACTAAGCTGTATGAGCCACTGTTTCTAGGAGCCACACAGAGTTGTGCTAAATTAACTAATGGCATGATTATACCATCAACCAAATTCAATTAAATTGTTATACATGCATGCTGCCTCTTGTAGAAAAGCGTTAACCCAGGGAAGGAGAGTAGCAATTTAAAACAGCAAAACAAACTAGTTCAAAAATCAAGCATGCAGTATTGAGGGTTTTTTTTGGTATTTAGACTGTATGTTTCAATTCCTCCTTCCTTATTACGAAGAAAATTCATCTGTTTATGTAAAAACCCACTGTCTTTCTTCTTAAATAATACAGATTCTGAATATTATTTTTGAATTGTAGTGTACTTCAGATCTGGGCTACTTTTAATTCCAATTGCCTAGGAGATTTTCCTTTTGCCCAAGAATGTTTTGAAGCAAAAAGTCCTCTTGCTTACTTTCCCAGTTCAAGCTCATCATGTGTAACCCTAGAAACACGCTGCTTCTAGTTATCAGCGCCTGGACTAGGATGTATCTCTGGTTTAGTGACTAGCTTAGTCCAGACACCCAACTTTTAGATGGCTGAATGAACCCTACTTACGAGTGCTTTCTCTACGTTAAAAAATGATCAGTCTGGCAAATTGGTATAATACTCTAGGGCCTCTCAGATCCTGAATTGCTCTGATGTCTCTCAGCTGAGACATAAAACAAGGTCCTGATTAGCAGTGTTTATTAAAAGCCCTGTGGCACTTTTTGCCCGAGCTGACTATAGATGGGTAATCACATCCACAGTTACATAACGAAGATAAACATTTCACGGCATTATAAACTCTCCTGCTGTGAAGCATAAGCCACCCACCAACTGCCTGATTTTAGGAAGAACCCTCTCTATTACATAAGTGTTCAGTATGGGGGTTTCTTGCACCTGCCTCTGAAGCATCTGGTACTTGTCACCTTCAAAAACAGGATTTGAGAGTCGATGGACAACTAATCTGAGCCAATCTGGCAATTTTTATGTAACCAAAAGCTCTTTGTGACAGGAGGACGTGTCATAGTTCTCACTGATGTAGCTGCCGAGTTCCCAGGGATATTTAAAATGTGAATTGTATGTTCTTCCATAAAAGTTCGTTTTTAAGCTGCTTGAGACAAGATAATATTGTAGGAATCTCTATACAAATGTGCAAACGAGTGGGACTGTATTCATATGTGTGATTGTGGGTGACTTTTAAGTGCGTTTCTCTTCATGAAGAAGCAATGAATTGCTAGCAGAGAAAGTGGGAGTACTATTACATAAGTTGGAGCTATCCAGGATATCTTTAATTCGTTCTCATATGCTTTGTGCATTTTTTCCTTTCTTCACAGAAGGGGCAGAACAGGTGTGACTATTTAACGTCGGCCGTATCTCACCCCAGATGCAGCTCCTCCCTACAGTGTTCAGCCAGTGTGGATTCCTGATGGCTCTCCCAGGCAGATCACACAAATGCTACCAAAATGCTTGCAAAAGAATTTACGCAAGAGATCTGTGTCAGGGGATTTTATCATTTATACAAAGAAAAATTTTAGATACCTTCAACAGAAGTAACATCTTTTCAAAGCAATCTTCAAATCCTGGATAGGAAACCTGTTATTTTTCATGAGAATGTATTGGGCTCTGGGATAGGAAATGGTCATGTTGAAAACAAAGTATTTTCCTTCTAGCCCCTATTAAAATCTCACTAATGTTGCTGAGAATTAAGCCCATGCATGAAGCTAAGCTCATTCTTGACCGAGTTGCAGCTTTAGTGTAGTGTAACTTGCTGCCTGTATTAAAACACGTCCGAGCATTTTCTAAACAAAGGTCTCGTAGTGCTCAGCAACACAGTGAAACATTTACATTAACCATACCACATCTAATTGAAACGTAATGCTCTTTAAATATAGAATTGCCAGCGTTAGATGCTGTATACATCTTCCTTGGTAATGATGTTTAATATTTTAAACATCAGATTGATCTGAAGCTCTCCAACCAAAAGACTTTGTGAAAAGCTCTCCAAACATTTTCATCCATCGCTGTGGGTTCCAAATGTATCGGCTCTTTGTCTTTTTCCTGGTTGCACTGATTGCAACTGTCACTGAGTCACACAGCTTGCTTTGGGCCTACAGCCAAGTTGATTACAACAACAACTTGTGAACCACAAAAAGGTAGTCTCAGATCTCAGAGAGCTGAATTATAGAGAAAAAGGATGCACTAAATCCATCTAAAAAAGGGTGGACTCAAAAAGTGGTTTTGCATTTTTTGCACTACTTTATCAATAAAGAAATTACTTACCAATGGTGAAGTTAATTCTTTTGAGACATCACAGGCAGCTACAAATGAAAAAGATGTCAAAGCTGTCTGTAGTCTATCAGATGTTGAGGCAGTACTTCTTAGTGCAAAGATCGCAGATGTACAGGTTTAGGGACAAATGGGCCAAAATAATTTCTTAGTTACTTTTGGTGTATTTCAGTGATATTTATTTCTCACTAAAACCACTGCTCACCAGCTGCCTAGCAATATCTGACATAATAAGACTAACAAATTCATTTATACAGTAACATTTACAAGGATTATTTTTATGCAATGCATGGTAAACCTACCAAGTGGGAAAGAACTAAGCTGTTGTCTTTTGGGGAGCCCTGGAAAGCACTGTTGTTAAAAATAACATCACAGCCTTTTTGAATGACTGAATAAAAGGTTTTCTCCTGATCTTCCACAGCACAGCTTGGCTCGCATAAGTCATTTGGGGGGAAAAAAAAAAAACCAAACCCCACTTCAGTTTGCAATATTTTAACCCATATATTTTAATTGCATGAATTCAACGGGGGCTGGGTATATAGATAACTTTTGAAGTTTTCAGTCCAGCTGGTGAAACACCACTTCAATTAAAAAATGAAGTTTTGCATTAGGTAGGCTAAAAGAATTCTGTAAAGTAATAAGGAACAAGACATTTGACGTATTGTGGCTCCGCAGACATAAGCACCGATGCTATATAATTTTTTCTTCTGCAGTGGCCAAACTTCATGTTAGAACAAGCCAACTTATTTCTCCTCCATACTCACAGTGGGAAGCTGATCTCTGCCTTAATTCCCTGATTACGGGAAAACATCCTAATTTGCAGCCTATATTTATTCATGATCAGATTATACCCACATGTTCTCATGACAACACTGTCTGCTAGTTTAAAAGTTATTTTCCCCCTTGATATATTTATAATCCATCATGATATCAGTTCCCATATTGTAGATGAACCAGACCACAATCTTCCATTTTCTTCTACTTTAGCCTGAATCCATCCTTCATGAACATAAAACATAGGAATTGTGCTGAGTAGTGCATATGAGGTGTTGCCAGGGCTCTGCACTAGCGGTATTAATGCATTTATCTTTTTTTTGGAACTAGATGATCTTTAAGGTCCCTTCCAACCCTAACCATTCTATGATTCTATGATTCTATGATTCTGTGATTCTTTGGTTATAGCAGTTTGGTAGCTGAAAGAGTTTGTATCCAGTTAATGCATACATGTCATTCTCCTCCTGAGTTGTTTCTAGCTGAAGAGCTCAGGTTTTATAGTAGAATGTTTGTTCTCAGTTTCTAAATGCTTGGTTGTGGCCTTTGAATTAAACTTCATTTCTGTTACTCCAGCCCACAGAGTTATCCACTTTTTCTGGTGCAATCTCTGTTGTGATCACTTGGCTTTTTCAGTTCACCTCATAACCACGGGTGGGTTCTGTGACATCTGCATCCATCCAGGTGCAAGCGAGACCGATCCCAAGAGCAGTGCTTGAGGAACTCTGCTGGCTGCCTCTCTCTAGCTTGATGCTTGGCCTTCAGCATTTTCTGAGAAACAGCTGCTCTTTGTGAGGTGACATGGAGACCACTGCTCCTGCACATATTTTTTAACAAGATTTTAAGATGCATTTTGTAAACAGAGAGAGTAGACAGGATAACTGGGTGGTTTTTTGGTGTGTGGGTTGTTTTGGTTTTTTGTTTTTTTTTTCCCCCCAAAGAGATTAGAATACTCATTTAAGGCCTTAAAGCTATTTTGGTCCATCAAAGTCCCCCCTGCTCCCTCAGACTGCGTTTTAAGAACTTCAGAACAATTAAGAGCAAATAAACAATATTATTATTCAGATTAAGCATAAAAAAATCTAATGCTTCGTTTGATGTAGAATTCAGATTAGAAGCCATCAGAAAACCTACAGTTTGTCTCCTCTTTCATCCAAATTTGAATAAAAATGATGGAAGTAAAACTAAAAGCCTTTGTGAAAAAGAAGGTTGTCAGGTTCATTCAGATCCAGAAATTCAAATACATCTTGGAACAGTAGGGCAGAAACCATACTTACTGTTTCAGCTTAATCTGCAAATCACAAGGCTGCATCAGAACTAGCAACAATTTATATAATTCTTTACAGTTTCAGTATACAAGGCAAGACATAAAGACTAAACTAACACCTACTATCTGCTTTCTCTCATTTCTTAGATTGTAAACTGTTTGAGGTAGGGCTAGTTTTAAGATTATTCTGTTTCCATAGTGCTTAGAAAAATGGGCTCTTATTCTTAGTTGGCACTATTGTAGGAAACACCATTTCTGAAGAAGTATGGACAAAAACTGCCCTGTTGTCAATGAATCAGGGATAATAGTAATGCCTTACATATTTCTTCTTAGCCTCCACATTCTGTAAAGATTTAAAAAACCAAAATTCTTCCACTGTAAATAACAAAGTACATGTATTTGTTGTACAAAGGGCAGAGTACAGTTAATATAATGACTAAATGCAATTCACAAATATACAAAAAATTTACTTGCTTTTAGAAACTATTTTTAATTCTTTCCATCGTACACGCAAGCTGCAACATGCATGATACAACATTACTACATCTCTGATCTGTATAAGAGAAGAAGGGGATTTTAAACACTATTCTTGATTTCCTGAGATTGATTAAAATGCTTCAGCACAGCTGAATCGTGCAGGTGTAAATTGTCTGTGTGTGGGAGGAAGAGACAGAATTGCTTCTCTTCTGCCTGATCTGACTTACACTACAGCAAACAGCCTTTTCTCCTTCACAAAATGTGTGGTAGTCAAGAAGCATCCTGCTCCTCTTGTGATCTGGGGTACTGACAGAGTGTTTCCAGTTACTCATTTTAGATGGGAAATGCAGACAAGTACAATGCAGAGCACATGGTTGGAAATGTGCTCTGGGTTTTTGGTGAAATTCTTCCACTGCTAAATCAATCTTCTCCTAAATATCTGTGAAGTATCCTTGTTTTTTAAGCTGTCTTTCACACACACACACTCATTCACCGCCACACACGCATGGATAGCCATGCACACGTACACATGTGTGTGCACAGATAGGCATACATATGCATGAAGACGGATCTCAGTTGTTCCTGAAAAATGAAGCATTTATCAGTTAATAAACCTTTTCGGCTATTTTTCTTTTATGGTATTACACCTACTTGGCAGGCTTAGATGCTGCTGGTGTCAGAATGTGTATGGGGTGCAAGGATATGGGGTTCAAGGATCTGGGCTTCATTGCACTTGCTGTTGAAAGTGCACACAGAGAAGAATAATCCAGTGAAGCGCGGAAGGCCGACAGTGTTTGCAGACAGAAACGGAAGGCACCCACATCTATTATCAGTCCATTGCCTGGAGATGTATAGGGAAACTAGACTATAAGTGAGACAGCTAGATTATATACCTGAAGATATGTGTTGTATATTTTTTTCCTGCTATGATTCGCCCAAGGTTGTATTGAGTCTCTGTGGTAAGAGCATGAATTGATTCCAGGTCTCCTGATTTCAGTCTAATATGTTAACCGCACATTATTCTCCTACTCTTACTAGAAAATAGGTATCTGAAAATTCTGTGTATCTGAGATTGCTGGGAACTGTTATTTGGCTTGTCTGCCTATGAATCAATTTAGAACAATAAGAGTGGGCAAACTAAAAGTGGATTGGTAAAGCATTTTGGGAAATTAAGAAATTTTAAAAGCCCCAAGAGACAGTCAAAGAGCAAAACTTTCTTGGAAGTCAATGGAGAGAACAGCCGATTGACATATATTTTATTGAGAACTTAAATCTGCCTAGTGTGCAAGAGCATTTGTTAATGTAAAGGCAAATAACCTTTGTGTTTTCAGTCACTTGACTAGAAAGAAACTTGCTGTTCACAGGACACACACTACGTGGAAAACTGAAAAGGGTCATCCAGTGGAAAATACATTTTGAGGGTATTCTTTAGACTCTTGTCTGTTTAGATTCCGGCCAATGAAGTCTCCAGATGTCATCTCCTTGCTGATACGCCCTCCTGAATGAACGTAGGAATTGCTTCTGTTTAAATAGCAAATACCATCTGAGCAGCACTCCTGTAACTGCAGTTCAAGTTTCAAAACAGAAAAAAAAAAGTACATTTGTCTTCAGGAATGAGGATGAGTCAAGTGAAAGAGTCATTCAGCACATTTATCTCTTTTATGCCCCCTGATCTGAAACCATGTGTGTTTCATGGTGTTAATGGTCCGATAGGATAAACGGTATTTGTTACAAAGTTTTTAAAAGTCCACAAATAGAAAAACTGGGACAAAGACGTAATAGAAAGAATCAAGGAGAGCATTTTTCTTGGTCTGTTGCGAAATCTCTTAGTACTTACAAGCTTTCAAAGATCAGCTGCTATATTTTGCAGTGAAGAATGTAAATACACTACCTAGCAATAAGTTTTTGCTGGCTTTTATTACTTTGGCATTTATGTAGTTAACATGGACTGTAACAGCTAACTTGGACTTTCAGGCAATAACTGTATGGCCTACTATTCCTGTATGTGTTTTCAAGTGCTATGCCATATGAATCCTACTGTCAGGAATTTTCTGTCCTCCACTGTATTGCTTTTCTAACAAATGTTACAAGTATTCAAACTGCCAAATATGCATATGTTTACATGTACATTTTCCATTTTGCTTTTAGAAATGTTACTGTGTTTTGTATGGCTTACAAAAGGTTTGGGATCAAATTTCTGCCTGGCGTGAACATACAATTATATTACTGGAGGAACATTAGCGGATGGCAGTCATAAGTGTATATGAAATGTAAAGAAAAAGTATTCTTGATTATACAAAATATGCTCTTTGATATCTTCCTGTGCCAACCCAGCAGTGCAAGGGACATTTCCAGAGGAAAGGCATTTTTACTGGGAATATATAATTTTGCAGTGATTTGCTAGCAGAACACTCTCTTTATCTCATGACTTAGTTATAAGTTAAGGTAGCCCTGAAACCCTGATCTGACCTTGGGACCAACAACCTCAAGACTTGGGGAATGTAAAAGTAACAGCCTCTTGCCACTGCCAGTCCTCTGAACATTTCAGCTTCATTCATCCAGGTTTGGCTAGATCAGGGTGTATTTCCTTTGTCCTTTAATCTTTCCACAACTCTTTTTCCTTCTTCCAATAACGTCAGTGCTGTTGGGTTTTATTTTATTTTCCATTAGCGACAGAGTCCTCATCAATGTCTTTCAGGATTGGTGAGAAGCTGACTTGTGCTTTGGGATTATGACATGGATGACGGCATTGAGTGCACCCTCAGCAAGTTTGCCGATGACACCAAGCTGTGTGGCGCGATTGACATGCTGGAGGGAAGGGATGCCATCCAGAGGGACCTGGACAGGCTGGAGAGGTGGGCCACCGCAAACCTCATGGAGTTCTGCAAGGCCAAGTGCAAGGTCCTGCACCTGGGTTGGGGCAATCCCAAGCACAAATACAGGCTGGGTGGAGAATGGATCGAGAGCAGCCCTGAGGAGGACTTGGGGTACTGGTGGAAAAAAACCTGGACATGAGCCGGCAGTGTGCGCTGGAAGCCCAGAAAGCCAACCGTATCCTGGGCTGTATCAGGAGAAGTGTGGCCAGCAGGTCGAGGGAGGGGATTCTGCCCCTCTACTCTGCTCTGGTGAGACCCCACCTGGAGTGCTGCATCCAGCTGTGGAACCCTCTGCATCAGAAGGATATAGATGGTTCGAGCAAGTCCAGACTAGGCCATGTAGACGATCAGAGGGCTGGAGCACCTCTCCTATGATGAAAGGCTGAGAGAGTTGGGCTTGTTCAGCCTGGAGAAGAGAAGGCTCCAGGGAGACCTTATATCACCTTCCAGTACCTGAAGGGGCCTACAAGGAAGTTGGGAGGGGACTTTTTACAAGGGCCTGTAGTGACAGGACAAG